>NC_084570.2:16730000-16882500 GCF_033978685.3 Nerophis lumbriciformis | reverse complement strand
AATTGAAATGGAATTACTGTTATCTTTTCGAATCGTATGACAGCACTACAATTTACAGGGTCTAATGTAGCGAAGTGTGGAGCAATACAATCCTTCAGCCACTGAGGACAAAAGGTTTGCGCCTGTGTCAAAATGGCACGCTCAGCAAAACCCCTGCCAGTATCACTAACAGCCATCAAACACTTTGCAGTGAGTATACACTGTTTTATTAGATAAACAATCCAGAGGTTTTTAAAAACAACATCATCCCTTTAAAGAACAGCAGTTATGGCAACCTGAATCCTGCAACTTTTCGTTCCTGCGACGGATGTGACACTTGCACTTAGCACCCCTGGATTTATGTAGACATCACCACGAGGAGCTTTACGTGACGAAACGTTAAAAAGTGTAATTTGCCTGACAGAAACCTAGCTCGGAATCCGCACGCCAGACATACTTGCCATGAGCGAAGGTGGAGAGATCACCATTCAACTAAAAAGAAGGCCAAGAAATTTGTTTTGAATTTTTTCCAACTAGAGATGTCCGATAATATCGGCCTGCCGATATTATCGGCTGATAAATGCGTAAAAATGTAATATCAGAAATTATCGGTATCGTTTTTTTTATTATCGGTATCGTTTTTTTATTTATTTTGTATTTATTTATTTATTTTTTTTAATTAAATCAACATAAAAAACACAAGATACATTTACAATTAGTGCACCAACCCCAAAAACCTCCCTCCCCCATTTACACTCATTCACACAAAAGGGTTGTTTCTTTCTGTTATTAATATTCTGGTTCCTACATTATATATCAATATATATCAATATAGTCTGCAAGGGATACAGTCCGTAAGCACACATGATTGTGCGTGCTGCTGGTACACTAATAGTAATAACCTTTAACAGTTAATTTGACTAATTTTAATTAATTACTAGTTTCTATGTAACTGTTTTTACATTGTTTTACTTTCTTTTTTTATTCAAGAAAATGTTTTTGATTTATTTATCTTATTTTGTTTTATGAAATATATATATATATATTTTATAAAAGTACCTTATCTTCACCATACCTGGTTGTCCAAATTAGGCATAATAATGTGTTAATTCCACGACTGTATATATCGGTTGATATCGGTATCGGTAATTAAAGAGTTGGACAATATCGGATATCGGCAAAAAGCCATTATCGGACATCCCTATATCCAACTTAAGGATGAGTACCTTTTACATTTGGACCAATACAGCACCAATTCCCGCTACCTGGAACACTCAATGGCTCCTAAATCATGTGGCAATAAATGTTTAATAACATTTTTGTGGTATTTCTTTTTAAATTTCAAATTGTCCTAGTTGTTTTGCTGTAGCCAGGAAGTAGTCTTTGCCATTAAGTTGAATGTGCCTGTCTTGTCTTTCGCTGAGTCCTACAAAGTGTTTATACTTTAAGTGTTGTACTTATTACCTTAGAGTTCAGTTAAAATAATACAAAATGTTGGACATAAAGAACATTCAAACCCTTTATTTATTGAATCAAAAATATTGGAATTCGACCATAAATTTACTTTTAAATTAAGCACAAAGCAAATCATAACATGCTACCCAGGAATGTACCACAATTCTTCCCAACAAGAGAAGAAATACAACCTCAAAGAAAAGTGTAACTTAAAACATTTGTATGCATACACAACACTCGATACATTTAGTTTATCACAATGTGAAATGAACTTACACATTTGATTAAGTAAAGAAGTGAAACAATGTATTAATGTGATCCAGTTTAAGTGTTTACTAAGTACAAAGCAGAAGAATCATGATACATTTTATTTATTTATTGATAATCTTATTAATATCACTATATAATATACAATTTACATCACTATTTATTGTATTATTCATGGAGTATATTGTGAACAAATTGAGAACAGAAGGTGAACCAAATTGTTCACAATTGCAATGAAATGGAAAAGGGGTAGGATTAAAAAAGCTCTGTTTCTTCCGACTCCTTTTCGAACATGTTGAAAAGAGAAACCGGAAATTGTGATGTATCACGTAATTGTATGCGTGTTCGAAATAATCTCAAACCATAAACCTTACTCACCAGCTGTTTGAATATGTGCATCTTCGTTGTGGCTCGATTAACACAATTAAAAGGTGTTAAAATCGCCGTGTAAAATCGCTGATGCTAATCAGTAGCATGTATATGGCGTATCCAATGCTAATTATCATCCAACTACCGTATTTTGGAAAGTGAAGCCTTACTTCTGAGCGCTATCAGGCACTCTTGCTTAAAATATGACTTGTATCGGTATCTGACAGTACCAATGGAATTTGGCCAGTACCTATAAAAATACCTTTAAAGCAAGTATTTTGAGGATACGAGCTGTCTCTCGGGTAATACCATACCATACCATACCAACTTTATTTATAAAGCCCTTTAAAAACAAGCACAGTTGAAAAACAAAGGGCTGTACACCACAAAGAAATAGAGGCAAAGGACAGACTAAAAAATAACATTTAAAACAGAAATAAAAATACACAATTGAAAAGCAAATATAAATTACCCTAAGAACAGTTTGTTAGATAAAAACAGTTTAAAAGTTAAAAACAGTTCAAAAAGTTAAAAGCTAAAAACAGTTCAAAGTCTCATGCTGGGTTAAAAGCCAGTGAATAAAAATGGGTTTTAAGAAGGGTCTTGAAAATAGCCAAAGAAGGGGCCTGTCTCACATGGAGAGGGAGATCGTTCCAGAGTTTGGGACCCGCAACAGAGAAAGCTCTGTCCCCTCTGAGCATGCGCTTTGTTTTGGGTACCTCCAGGATCAGCTGATCAGCTGACCTGAGGGACCGGGTGGGGGCATAGAGATGGAGCAGCTCAGAGAGGTAAGGTGGGGCAAGACCATGTAAGGATTTAAAAACGAGTAAGATAATTTTAAAATGGACTCTAAAAGACACAGGCAGCCAGTGGAGGGAGGCTAAAACAGGAGTAATGTGCTCTCTTTTTCTTGTGTTAGTTAAAAGTCGGGCAGCTGCATTTTGGACCAGCTGCAGACGTGAGAGGGAGGACTGACTAATTCCAAAATATAAAGAGTTACAGTAATCCAGCCGAGATGTAGTAAAGGCATGGATTACTGTCTCTAACTGTTGTCTAGAAAGAAGGTTTTTAACCTTGGCCAGCTGACGTAAATAAAAAAAGCTGGCTTTCACCACTGTGCCAATCTGACGGTCCAATTTAAAATCACAGTCAATACGAAAGCCCAGGTTGGTGACCATGGGCTTAACGTGCAAAGCCAAAGGGCCAAAGTCAACAGGGGGGAGCTCACAGGTACCACTAGGTCCAAACACTATTACTTCTGTCTTCTTTTCATTAAAATTTAAGAAGTTTAGGGCCATCCAGGCCTTGATATCCTCAAGACAGGCAAGTAATGGCTGTATTGAAGAGGCATGATTTCTCTTTAATGGAAAATACATTTGTGTGTCATCGGCATAACAATGAAAAGAAATATCATGCTTTCTTAGGATTGAGCCCAGGGGAAGTAAATAAATAGAAAAGAGAAGTGGTCCCAAAACTGAGCCTTGTGGGACCCCACATGTCAAGGGAGCAACGGAGGATTCAGATCCAGCAACATTCACAGAGAAGGTCCTGTTAGTCAAATAGGACTTCAGCCAACTCAAAGCAGTACCACAGATGCCCACTTGATGCTGCAGGCGGCTAATTGAAATATTATGGTCCACCGTATCAAATGCTGCTGTTAGATCCAATAGTTATGCTCTAGGTTGGGAGCAAAAATTCGGAATACGAACCAGCCCACCACTAGATGTGTAAATGACAACCAACCAAAGCATACTTGCCAACCTTGAGACCTCCAATTTCGGGAAGTGGGGGTGGGGGTGGGGTGCGGTCTGGGGGGGGGCGGTGGTTGTGGTTGGGGCGGGGGCGTGGTCAAGAGGGGAGGAGTATATTTACAGCTAGAATTCACCAAGTCAAGTATTTCATATATATATATATATATATATTTATCTTATTATATGTATATATATTTTTATATATACTTATATATATATAAATAAAAGAAATGTATTCATTTATTTATACATATACACACATCTACTCATTGTTGAGTTAAGGGTTGAATTGTCCATCCTTGTTCTATTCTCTGTCACTATTTTTCTAACCATGCTGAACACCCTCTCTGATGATGCATTGCTGTGTGGCACGCACAAAAGTGCTTTCATCAAATGCGCTAGAGTCTGCAATCTTCCATCTCTCCCTAGCATGGCCCAAAACCGGTCAATCTTTGCTTCCTTAGGAAGATCTTCACTGCCAAGCACTTGGTAGTCCCCTACTTCTTCCCGGAGGCTATCCAGGTCCAATCGCAGCTGCGGCTTGGAACTTACAAGCGTATGTCTTCATCTTACTCGTCGTCGGCGTCGCAACGGCTGTATCTTCCTCGTTCTTCTGCTTCGTCTCCTTGTTTTGTGCGCAGTTGTGCACTGCACTCTCTAAAAGCCCTAGATGTTATTGTTACATATGCATGTACAGTAGATGGCAGTATTGTCCTGTTTAAGAGTGTCACAACATTGCTGTTTACGGCAGACAAACTGCTTTACGGTAGACAAAAACATGACTGCTGTTGTTGTGTGTTGTTACCGCGTTGGGAGGATGTTAATGAAACTGCTTAACAATAAAACCACATAAGAAACCAAGAACTCGCCCTCGATCATTCTACAGTTATAACGTGATTGGGCAGGCACGCTGTTTATATTGTGGGAAAGCGGACGTGAAAACAGGCTGTCAACACGTCACTCAGGTCAGCATGGAGCTGGAGGGGGCGTGGCCTCCAGCTCCGCCTGAATTTCGGGAGATTTTTGGGAGAAAATTTGTCCCGGGAGGTTTTCGGGAGAGGCGCTGAATTTCAGGAGTCTACCGTAAAATCCGGGAGGGTTGGCAAGTATGAACCAAAGACAAACAAAACATCTTGTGTCTCAATCGCAAGCATTAGCTTGTAAAACACGGATAGCTAGAAAGCAGTGGCGGGCCGTGCGTCTCCCACCTAGGCCTTCAGTGATGTCCGACTACAAGGACGACCTCTCAAAATACCATAACTTATGTCACCACATGACCATTGCAGGAGGAATACTATACAGAAACACATTTACTGCTATACTGGGCTTATTTTCTGGGGCATTTAAAAATCAATAAAACACATCTAATCAAATACAACACGTCTTAGGTGGTACTGTCAAAATTAAAATAGCAAAAAACAAATTAAAAGTGAAAAAATTTAATATTTAAACTCACTATTTGACAGCGTATAAGCCAGTGGTACCCCTCTCTGTGGAAAGGGCGAGCATTTCCCCATTTGGTCGTCAGAACAGCTGAGCGAGCCTTCGGGGTTGGCCGATATTGTCTCGCAAGACATGGTTTCTCGTCAAATATCCTTCCAGGAAATGGTGTTGCAATTATATTGTAGTGTTTGATGAGTTAATTATGGTCTTTAGTTGCAGATGTCAAGAAAAGATTTCAATCTGACCGATCCTGGCCATTTTTAGCAATCCTGTCCAATTTGAACACACGCATGGATGAAGTGCATACTTAGTCAACAGCCATACATGTCACACTAAGGGTGGCTGTATGAACAACGCAAACACTGTCATAAACATGTGCTATATAGTGGAACCACACTAAACAACAATGACAAACACATTTTGGGAGAATACTTGCACCGCAACACAACATAAACACAACAGAACAAATTCCCTGCAGCACCAACTCTTTTGGGACGCTACAATATATCTGCCACTTAATCAACGTTTTGTTCTCCTTCTCTGCTATCCCGGTCTGGCTATGGCGCAACACTTCCCCGCTTCCTGCTAAATTGAAACTTGTGAATGGATACTCACTTTGGACTGACAAGTGAGTATCCAATCACAGTCTCGTTAACATCAGGCTACTTGGAAAGGTTACTGTCAACAACTTGTGATCTGATTGGCTATCGCAACTGTCTCTCAACTCTGTGATTTCTCAAATTCATCCGCTAACGGTCCCGATCACAGGACGCGTAAATGTCAAACTGAAGGTGAGGCCATCTAGAAAGCCTTACTGACAACAACTCGTGATCGGATTGGCTATCGCAACTGTCTATCACACAACCGCATTGTTGATTCTGAAGGCCTCCGGCAGATTTCGTACAGCATGGCAACACAAGTTAGCTGAATTCTGATTGGATAAAAACTCAAACTAAAAACAACAGCACTGGAACGAGCATAATATGACATGAAGATAATATGAATACTTTTAGATATTTAGGGAAAGTAAATAAAAAAAATAATTGTATCTTTATTTATGATCATGATTTCTGGTTATGGTAGGCCAGCAGAGAAGGCCTTGCTGGCCCTGATGGTCCACCACTGCTAGAAAGACAAAACGTAGTTTTTAAAGCAATAATAGTCAAAAGAAGTCTAGTATATACACTATATTGCCAAAAGTATTTGGCCACCTGCCTTGACTCACATATGTACTTGAAGTGCCACCCCATTCCTAACCCATAGGGTTCAATATGATGTGGGTCCACCTTTTGCAGCTATTACAATGTCCCCTCTTCTGGGAAGGCTGTCCACAAGGTTGCGGAGTGTGTTTATAGGAATTTTCGACCATTCTTGCAAAAGCGGATTGGTGAGGTCACACACTGATGTTGGTCGAGAAGGCCTGGCTCTCAGTCTTCGTTCTAATTCATCAAAAAGGTGTTCTATCGGGTTCAGGTCAAGACTCTGTGCAGGCCAGTCAAGTTCATCCACACCAGACTCTGTCATCCATGTCTTTATGGACCGTGCCTTGTGCACTGGTGCACAGTCATGTTGGAAGAGGAAGGGGCCTGCTACAAACTGTTCCCAGAAGGTTGGGAGCATGGAATTGTCCAACATGTTTTGGTATCCTGGTATCCTGGAGCTTAGATGCAGCTGCTCGGCCATGGAAACCCATTCCATGAAGCTTTCTGCATACTCTACATGGGCTAATTGGAAGGCCACATGAAGTTTGTAGCTCTGTAGCAACTGACTGTGCAGAAAGTCGGCGACCTCTTTGCACTATGCGCTTCAGCATCCGCTGACCCCTCTCTGTCAGTTTACGGTACTCAAGTAAGAGTACTGTTACTTTAGGGATGTATTACTCAAGTAAAAGTAAGCAGTAGTCACCCAAATATTTACTTAGTTATAGTTAATGTACCAATGATTGTCTCACACACACACTAGGTGTGGTGAAATTTGTCTTCTGCATTTGAACCATCCCCTTGTTCACCCTCTGGGAGGTGAGGGGAGCAGTGGGCAGCAGCGGTGCTGCGCCCGGGAATCATTTTTGGTGATTTAACCCCCAATTCCAACCCTTGATGCTGAGTGCCAAGCAGGGAGGTAATAGTTTATAGTCTTTGGTATAACTCGGCCGGGGTTTGAACTCAAAACCTACCGATCTCAGGGCGGACACTCTAACTACTAGGCCACTGAGTAGGTAACTCAGTGGCCTAGTCGGTAGGTAACTTGAGTAAAAGTAAAAAGTATGTTGTGAAAAAACTACTCAAGTACTGAGTAACTGATGAGTAACCTGTTCGTTTAATGATGATGGCAACAAATAAAGCACAAAAACATACAAATAGCAATGAGCAAATTCAGAGCCAGGAATCTCTTAAGCAACTAAAATAATAATATATATTAAAAAATAATATAAAAACCCCGTTTTCATATGAGTTGGGAAATTGTGTTAGATGTAAATATAAACGGAATACAATGATTTGCAAATCATTTTCAACCCATATTCAATTGAATGCACTACAAAGACAAGATATTTGATGTTCAAACTCATAAACTTACATTTTTTTTGGCAAATAATAATTAACTTAGAATTTCATGGCTGCAACACGTGCCAAAGTAGTTGGGAAAGGGCATGTTTACCACTGTGTTACATGGCCTTTCCTTTGAACAACACTCAGTAAACGTTTGGGACCTGAGGAGACACATTTTTTAAGCTTCACAGGTGGAATTCCAATCCCATTCTTGCTTGATGTACAGCTTAAGTTGTTCAACAGTCCGGGGGTCTCTGTTGTCATATTTTAGGCTTCATAATGCGCCACACATTTTCAATGAGAGACAGGTCTGGACTACAGGCAGGCCAGTCTAGTACCCCCACTCTTTTACTATGAAGCCACGTTGATGTAACACGTGGCTTGGCATTGTCTTGCTGAAATAAGCAGGGGCGTCCATGGTAACGTTGCTTGGATGGCAACATATGTTGCTCCAAAACCTGTATGTACCTTTCAGCATTAATGGCGCCTTCACAGATGTGTAAGTTACCCATGTCTTGGGCACTAATACTGTTATGTTTGTTGTCTTCTCCCTGCCTTCTCTATTGGTTTTTCAGTTTCTTCCCCAGTCTTTTGTCCCCAACGAGGCACACCTGCTGCTAATCACTTCCTGGTAGCATTTAAGCGCGTCTCCACCAGCTGGTCCCTGCCGGTTATTGTTCCTGAACTCCGCTCTGACATGTGCTACCTTGATTCTGCTTCCCTGGTATGTTGCCTTCGCATATTTCTGTAATATTGACCTCGTTGTGTTTTTATTTTCCTAGCCACCTTGTTTTGAGAGGACTAGTTTTTGCCACGCTGTGTGCGTCCTGACCTTTGCTCCGCCAACCTCTGAAAGAGACTACTTTTGTTATATTTCCCATGGTGTGCACTTTTGCCCCATCACCCTTAGTTACCATTTTGGACTTGTTAAATATTTTCATTTGTTATCGCATACCTTGCCTCCATTCTCTGCATCCCGGGGTCCACCCTTGAACTCTATCCTAACAAATACACTCCCATACCATCACAGGTGCTGGCTTTTCAACTTTGCGCCTATAACAATCCGAATGGTTCTTTTCCTCTTTGGTCTGGAGGACACAACGTCCACAGTTTCCAAAAACAATTTGAAATGTGGACTCGTCAGACCACAGAACACTTTTCCACTTTGTATCAGTCCATCTTAGATGAGCTCAGGCCCAGCAAAGCCGACGGCGTTTCTGGGTGTTGTTGATAAACGGTTTTCGCCTTGCATTGGAGAGTTTTAACTTGCACTTACAGATGTAGCGACCAACTGTAGTTACTGACAAATGGTTTCTGAAGTGTTCCTGAGCCCATGTGGTGATATCCTTTACACACTGATGTCGCTTGTTGATGCAGTACAGCCTGAGGGATTGAAGGTCACGGGCATAGCTGCTTACGTGCAGTGATTTCTCCAGATTCTCTGAACCCTTTGATGATATTACGAACCGTAAATGGTGAAATCCCTAAATTCCGTGTAATAGCTGGTTGAGAAAGGTTTTTCTTAAACTGTTCAACAATTTTCTCACGCATTTGTTGACAAAGTGGTGACCCTCGCCCCATCCTTGTTTGTGAATGACTGAGCATTTCATGGAATCTACTTTTATACCCAATCATGGCACCCACCAATTCCCAATTTGCCCGTTCACCTGTGGGATGTTCCAAATAAGTGTTTGATGATTAATCCTCAACTTTACCAGTATTTATTGCCACCTTTCCCAAATTCTTTGTCACGTGTTGCTGGCATCAAGTTCTAAAGTTATTTGCAAAAAAAAAACGTTTATCAGTTTGAACATCAACTTGTTGCCTTTGTAGCATATTCAACTGAATATGGGTTGAAAATGATTTGCAAATCATTGTTTTCAGTTTATATTTACATCTAACACAATTTCCCAACTTATATGGAAACAGGGTTTGTATTAACATAAAAAAATTTAAAGCAATTTGAGCCACAAAAACTTAACAAAACCTTCGGCTCAGTAGGCAGAGATTACGAAGGAAAATAACAAGTTAGCCTTTACGCAAACCATAAACTGATAGCTGTGGGCTGCAACTGAGAACACACTGTGTACTTCTGATTGGTGTTTGTATGCATGTGTGAGTGTGTGCGTGTGTGTGTATCTCTGTCAGTCTATGAGTCTGCAGTGCGTTAATAAATGTCCCCACACGATGTACAACGTTTGTACATTTGACAGTGATTCATAGCAGGGAAGCTAACATCAGCCTACGGTGACAGCCAAAATATCTACTATTGTACTTACCGTACAATTTGACGTTGAGTTCATTTAAGCCAGGGGTACCCATATTTTTTCAGCAGGCGAGCTACTTTTTAAATGACCAAGTGATCTACCTCATACATACATATACATACACACACATATCATATATTTATAACTATTAAAAAAAACACACATATATATATATATATATATATATATGTATGTGTGGGAAAAAAATCACAAGACTATTTCATCTCTACAGGCCTGTTTCATGAGGGGGGGTTCCCTCAATCATCAGGAGATTTTAATGGGAGCATTCACATACCATTCATATACGACTCCAAAACCAACAAAGGCTGTAACTGTCGGAAGAAACCTGATTGCCCTCTCAACGGGGGGTGCTTACAAACATCAGTTGTCTACCAATCTAAGGTAATACGCAAGGACATTAACACATCCAACACATATGTAGGATTAACCGAGGGAGAATTCAAAACCAGATGGAACAATCACAAGGCTTCTTTCAGGAACCAAAACCTGCGGAATACCACAGAACTCAGCAAACACATTTGGGACCTCAAAGACAATCATGTTGAATATTCAATAACATGGCAAATTCTTGCATCCAGCACACCTTACAATAGTGGTAATAAATGATGCAACCTATGCTTGAAAGAGAAACTGTTTATTATTTACCGTCCAGACCTGTCATCCCTCAACAAGCGCAGCGAAATTGTAACAGCATACCGCCACAGACGGAAACACCTCCTAGGTAACACATGAGCCAATCACCACGCCCCTACGCCAGCCTGTACCCACCCACTCTGTGCCCTATATAAACCATGGTATGTGAATGCTCCCATTAAAATCTCCTGATGATTGAGGGAACCCCCCCTCATGAAACAGGCCTGTAGAGATGAAATAGTCTTGTGATTTTTTTCCCACACATACATATATTGCGCTCTACTACGGTATCGAGCACTATTTTTTGGATAACCTTATTAAGACATATATATATATACAGTATATATGTATATATATATATATATATATATATATATATATATATATATATATATATATGGATGATGAGATCTGCCCGGAGTTCCTTAAGGCTCTGGATGCTGTGGGGCTGTCTTGGTTGACAAGACTCTGCAGCATCGCGTGGACATCGGGGGCGGTACCTCTGGATTGGCAGACCGGGGTGGTGGTTCCTCTCTTTAAGAAGGGGAACCGGAGGGTGTGTTCTAACTATCGTGGGATCACACTCCTCAGCCTTCCCGGTAAGGTCTATTCAGGTGTACTGGAGAGGAGGCTACGCCGGATAGTCGAACCTCGGATTCAGGAGGAACAGTGTGGTTTTCGTCCTGGTCGTGGAACTGTGGACCAGCTCTATACTCTCGGCAGGGTCCTTGAGGGTGCATGGGAGTTTGCCCAACCAGTCTACATGTGCTTTGTGGACTTGGAGAAGGCATTCGACCGTGTCCCTCGGGAAGTCCTGTGGGGAGTGCTCAGAGAGTATGGGGTATCGGACTGTCTGATTTTGGCGGTCCGCTCCCTGTATGATCAGTGTCAGAGCTTGGTCCGCATTGCCGGCAGTAAGTCGGACACGTTTCCAGTGAGGGCTGGACTCCGCCAAGGCTGCCCTTTGTCACCGATTCTGTTCATAACTTTTATGGACAGAATTTCTAGGCGCAGTCAAGGCGTTGAGGGGATCCGGTTTGGTGGCTGCAGGATTAGGTCTCTGCTTTTTGCAGATGATGTGGTCCTGATGGCTTCATCTGGCCAGGATCTTCAGCTTTCGCTGGATCGGTTCGCAGCCGAGTGTGAAGCGACTGGGATGAGAATCAGCACCTCCAAGTCCGAGTTCATGGTTCTCGCCCGGAAAAGGGTGGAATGCCATCTTCAGGTTGGGGAGGAGACCCTGCCCCAAGTGGAGGAGTTCAAGTACCTCGGAGTCTTGTTCACGAGTGAGGGAAGAGTGGATCGTGAGATCGACAGGCGGATCGGTGCGGCATCTTCAGTAATGCGGACGCTGTATCGATCCGTTGTGGTGAAGAAGGAGCTGAGCCGGAAGGCAAAGCTCTCAATTTACAGGTCAAACTACGTTCCCATCCTCACCTATGGTCATGAGCTTTGGGTTATGACCGAAAGGACAAGATCACGGGTACAAGCGGCCGAAATGAGTTTCCTCCGCCGGGTGGCAGGGCTTTCCCTTAGAGATAGGGTGAGAAGCTCTGTCATCCGGGGGGAGCTCAAAGTAAAGCCGCTGCTCCTCCACATCGAGAGGAGCCAGATGAGGTGGTTCGGGCATCTGGTCAGGATGCCACTCGATCGCCTCCCTAGGGAGGTGTTTAGGGCACGTCCGACCGGTAGGAGGCCACGGGGAAGACCCAGGACACGTTGGGAAGACTATGTCTCCCGGCTGGCCTGGGAACGCCTCGGGATCCCCCGGGAGGAGCTGGACGAAGTGGCTGGGGAGAGGGAAGTCTGGGCTTCCCTGCTTAGGCTGCTGCCCCCGCGACCCGACCTCGGATAAGCGGAAGAAGATGGATGGATATATATATATATGTATATATATATATATATATATATATATATATATATATATATATATATATATATATATATATATATATATATATGATATGATGTAAAACCGCCTGCCGTGCGCCATGGGCGTGTTATTAGTACTGACACTGCAGCCGCCTTTTCTCCTTTGTTCACTGTGTCCATGCAGAGTATATCACACTCTGCAGACACTGAACAATTAATGTGCTCTTTTATTTCCACATGTTCTGAGATTCTGGACAGTATAGCGCCCCTCAGAGCTATACGTCCAAAGTCAAAACAGGAGCTTTGGCTCAATGAAACCACACGCACAGCTCGGTAGTGATAAGATCGGCAGTTCTTTTGACTGTACTGAATCACTAGAATCAGTTCCTTAAATTGATTCGTTCAAAAGATTCGTTCACCGTATCACCCCCCCCCCCCCAAAAAAAAAAAAAGAAAAAAAAAAGGAGGGGGGGGGGCGTGCGTAGTACAGTACAGTGCAGACATTCGTGGGAGAAGCAGCAAATAGGGTGAACGCGAGTCACTACACAGCTCTGTGCATGCAGTACACCAGGCAGTGAGTGACTGACACAGCGCCACAGTCAGTACAGTTCAGTACGTGAACCTGAATCACTTCTGCAGCAGCAGTTCTGTGTGCAGGTCGGCGAATCACCGAATCACTTCTGCAGCAGAAGTTCTGTGTGCAGGTCGGCGAATCACCGAATCACTTCTGCAGCAGCAGTTCTGTGTGCAGGTCGGCGAATCACCGAATCACTTCTGCAGCAGCAGTTCTGTGTGCAGGTCGGCGAATCACCGAATCACTTCTGCAGCAGCAGTTCTGTGTGCAGGTCGGCGAATCACCGAATCACTTCTCCAGCAGCAGTTCTGTGTGCAGGTCGGCGAATCACCGAATCACTTCTCCAGCAGCAGTTCTGTGTGCAGGTCGGCGAATCACCGAATCACTTCTGCAGCAGCAGTTGTGTGTGCAGGTCGGCGAATCACCGAATCACTTCTGCAGCAGCAGTTCTGTGTGCAGGTCGGCGAATCACCGAATCACTTCTGCAGCAGCAGTTCTGTGTGCAGGTCGGCGAATCACCGAATCACTTCTCCAGCAGCAGTTCTGTGTGCAGGTCGGCGAATCACCGAATCACTTCTGCAGCAGCAGTTCTTTGTGCAGGTCGGCGAATCACCGAATCACTTCTGCAGCAGCAGTTCTGTGTGCAGGTCGGCGAATCACCGAATCACTTGTAAACTTAAATATGCAAACAAAAAGAAAATAAATACCTTCAAAATAAAACAAATAAATTAAGTGCCAGAAATGCCAACATAAAAACTAAATGTTCTGTAGCCTACGTTTAAAAATATAACAAAGAAAATATTAACTTAAATGTGCAAACAAAAAGAAAATAAATATCCCACCCATCCATTTTCTACCGCTTATTCCCTTTGGGGTCGCGGGGGGCGCTGGAGCCTATCTCAGCTACAATCGGGCGGAAGACGGGGTACACCCTGGACAAGTCGCCAACTCATCGCAGGGCCAAAGAAAATAAATAGGCTACCTTAAATAAAACAAAACAAATATTAAACCAAGTGCCAGAAAAGCCAACATTAAAACTACAATTTATGTAGCTTACATTTAAAAATATAAAAATGGAAATATCAACTTAAATATGCAATAAAAAAGAAAATAAATAGCTTAAATAATATAAAAATCAAGATAAATAATAGCCTATGTATATGTACATACATTAGTTATTATTTTTATTTTAAATCTGCTCAAACAGCCTGCCCTACACTTTACCCCCCGCCCCTCCCCCTCGCGTCGCTGCTGCTCAGCCTTGCCCTGCACTGACTTTCTTTCTGTCTCCTCTACTCTCATAACTTTATGTGTTGAGATAATGGGGACGGTGTTTGTTTTCATGTGGCTTGAGTCAACATTAGCCGTTAGCTTGGAGAATGAATGGAGAACGGATGCCAATGGCATGAAACATATCCCCGCGACGGGAGGAGAATCACTCGCGGCATTGGGGCAAGCAGAGCAGAGAGCGAGAGCGTTGTCGTTCACTGAGTGATTCATGTCGTTAATCCGCGGTGAACGAATCGTTCGCTCAGTCCCCCCCCCCCCCCCCCCCCCCCGCCCCCATGATGAGTAGCTGGCTGCGTCGTTCGCCAACGTCACAGAATGCGCCAGTTCCACTCATACCGGCATGGTCGCGGCGGAGCTCAACTGAACTGAGAAAAGAACGAATCAGTTCATGAAGTGATTCGGTTCAGTACGTTCACTCAAAAGATTCGTTCGTTCGAACGAATCGTTCGCGAACGACACATTACAGCTCGTAAGTGGAAAGTGGATCACTTGGAGGTCTCTTATCAAATTTTAAAAGAAAGCTGTCAGAACTATCAAAGTGTGGTTAAAGCTGAAAAAACTAAATATTTGTCGGACTTAATTTCAAATAGTGTCAACAAGCCACGTGTTCTTTTTAAATCTATTAGTTCTGTTCTTAATCCGAATCAAGCCACTTCACTGGAGATGACAAGGGAAACTTGTGAAAAATGTCTCTCCTTTTTTAACGACAAGGTTGCTACTATTCGGGCAAATCTTTCTCCTTCTCCATTTAGTTTCAATGTGGCCACTCGGTGCTCGGCTGTGTTTTGTCAGTTTGAGCCTGTGTCCATGCCTGAGCTTACAGGAATAGTTGACAAACTAAAACCCTCGTCCTGTCCCACAGACCCAGTCCCCCCTCGCTTTTTTAAAGAAGTCTGGGACTCTATTGACTTGTCTGTTAGGGACATCATCAACAGCAGCTTGATTTCTGGCAGTGTGCCCTCTTTTTGTAAAGGAGCTGTTGTTGAGCCTTTGATACAAAAAACAGGTCTTGAACCTACAAGTTTGTCAAATTATCGGCCCATTTCTAAATTACCTTTTGTGTCAAAAATTTTGGAGAAATGTGTTTTGGCGCAACTGCAGCCTTTTTTTAGATGAAAATAGCACTTTAGATCCATTTCAGTCTGGATACAAATCTTTGCACAGTACTGAATCTGCACTTTTAAAGGTTTTTAATGATTTGCTTTTAATGTCTGATTCTGGCAGCTCTGCCATTTTAGTGCTTTTAGATCTTACAGCTGCCTTTGACACAGTCGACCACACAATTCTTTTAGATCGCCTGAGAGACTGTGTGGGTGTCAGGGGGACTGCATTAGAGTGGTTCAGATCCTACCTGTCAGGAAGGTCCTTCTCTGTCAGGCTGGGGGACGCCACCTCTTCTTCTGCTCCGCTTTACTGTGGTGTCCCCCAGGGATCTATTCTAGGCCCCATCCTGTTCGCTCTATATCTCCTCCCTCTTGGAGAGATTTTTAAGAGGCATGGAGTGTCTTATCACTTTTATGCAGACGACTGCCAAATTTATATGCCTATTTCAAAAGGCCACGGCCCCCTGACACCCCTTCTCAACTGTCTATGCGACGTCAAGGCTTGGTTAACCCAGAATTTTTTAATAATGAATGAGGGAAAAACGAAAATTTTAGTTTTTGATCCGGCCCTCACTGACTTGGGACCATTGCAAAATGATGTGCGTCCCAAAGCCACCAGCCTTGGCGTCACTATAGACAGCGATTTTAAACTTGACAAACAAGTCAATGGCGTTTTAAAATTGTGTTTTTATCATCTTCGTCTTTTAGCAAAGGTAAAACCGTTTTTATCTTTTAACCTTTTTGAACAAGTCGTGCATGCTTTTATTTCAAGTCGCCTGGACTACTGCAATGCACTTTATGCTGACATTAGCCAAAAAGCTCTCTCCCGGTTGCAGTTAGTCCAGAACGCGGCAGCACGACTTTTAACAGGGGCCAGGAGACGCCAGCATATAACCCCAATCCTTGAGAGTTTGCACTGGCTCCCTGTTCATTTTAGAATTGATTTTAAAACCTTGCTGTTTGTTTTTAAAGCTTTACATAGACTGGCACCTCATTATATCTCGGACCTCATCCAAACTTACAAACCTGCGCGCGCTCTGAGGTCCGAGAGCCAGCTCCAGCTCGTGGTGCCCAAGACGAGACTTAAAACCAGGGGAGACAGGGCCTTCTCTGTGGTCGACCCTAAGCTCTGGAACACTCTGCCCCTCCATGTTGGAACTGCTCCCACAGTGGAATGTTTTAAGTCTCGTCTTAAGACCCACTTTTATTCTCTGGCTTTTAACACTACGTGAGTTGTGTGGTCCTCTGTTGTCCTCTGTGTTTTTAAAACTTTGATTTCTATTTACTGTTTTAATTGGTTTTACCCTTTAAAATTGTTTGTAATCATATTTATTTTATATTGTTTTTAATTGTGTTTAATATTGTTGTGCAGCACTTTGGAAACATTTTGTTGTTTAAATGTGCTATATAAATAAAGTGGATTGGATTGGATATATATATATATATATATATATATATATATATATATATATATATATATATATATATATATATATATATATATATATACATATATACATTTATATATACAGTATATAATTTATATTTATTTATTTTGCCGTTTTTGTTCACATGTTAAAGGTGTTTTAATGAATATACATGCATGTTTAACAAGAATATAAGTTGGTGTATTACCTGATTCTGATGACTTGCATTGATTGGAATCAGACAGTAGTGCTGATAACGTCCACGTTTTCAAATGGAGGATAAAAAACGTTCCTCCTTTCTGTCTAATACCACATGAAAGTGGTTGGTTTTTGGCATCTTATTTGTCCAGCTTCCATATCTGTTTTTATACACTTTACAAGAAATACATTGGCGGCAAACTCCGTAGCTTGCTAGCTTGTTTGCGCTTGCTTTCGGAGACTCTTATTTTGTTAGCACAGGCGCGATGGAGCGGCACTTTAATTGTGAAGACAGGAACTGTGCGGTCAGTCTTTAGGCTTTTGACGGGAAGCACGGTTGAAATAAAAAAGTGTCTTTTTTCCTTCACACTTTTGATTCATTGATTGAAACTTGTATTAGTAGATAACACAGTACAGTACATATTACGTACAATTGACCACTAAATGGTAACACCCCAATAAGTTTTTCAACTTGTTTAAGTCGGGGTCCACGCGTAACGGTCATGTGACCGCCTGGCTCTGTTTGATTGGTGAAACGGAGTTAAACGTCACCCGTGACTGCATCTGATTGGTGAAACGGAGTCCAACGTCACCAGTGACTGTATTTGATTGGTGAAACGGAGTCCAACGCCACCAGTGACTGCATTTGATTGGTGAAACGGAGTCCAACATCACCAGTGACTGCATGTGATTGGTGAAACGGAGTCCAACGCCACCAGTGACTGCATTTGATTGGTGAAACGGAGTCCAACGTCACCAGTGACTGCATTTGATTGGAGAAACGGAGTCCAACGTCACCAGTGACTGCATTTGATTGGATGAAACGCAGGCATGTGCTAGATCCTACTTTCAAGGTCTGTCTGACAAACCAAAACAAACAACGCTTGCATTAACAGATCAATAAAAATCAGTAGCGAGTATCGAGCTGAAGGTAGATGAATGGAGCGGAGTAAAAGTAGTGTTCCTTCTCTATAAATATACTCAAGTAAAAGTAAAAGTATGTTGCATTAAAACTACTCTTAGAAGTACAATGTATCCCAAAAGTTACTCAAGTAGATGTAACGGAGTAAATGTAGCGCGTTACTACCCACCTCTGTTTATTAACAAAAGTAGCAAACTAATACAAAAAAAATCCACTCTAAACTATATTGCGAACCAACAAATTTAAGAGTGCATGGAAAGCAAACAAATACAGTTAGTCACAATGCGGGTCTGGGAAACAAGAACCTGCAGGAAATAGCATGAGAAACATGCTCTGGAAAGGAGGCGTTGTATTCCATGGCAGGCAGGATCAATCTGCCGTCTGACTGCTGCCAGGTCAGGTCAGGTATAAATAGGCCTGATGGCAAACTGATTGCAAGTGTGCAGGAAGGTGACTCCGCCCCAGGAACGCCAAACATGGACACGCAACGCAGCACAGAGAGGCAGGACAGACTCCTTGGTTTTCAAATTAAACAGCTAAATAATACTTTTTGAGAAAATAACAGGCTAAATCACTAAGATTGGAGTTAAAGTAATTTTCAATAATGATTCAATAAGTGAGTGTGTACAAGCGTGTGTTGTATACAGTGTTGGGACTAACGCGTTACAAAGTAACGCCGTTAGTTTCGGCGGTAACTAGTAATCTAACGCGTTATTTTTTTATATTCAATAACTCAGTTACCGTTACTACATGATGCGTTACTGCGTTATTTTACGTTACTTTTTATGTAGTATCGGCTAGAAACTGAGGATCTGAGTGTGTTTTATTCCAGCGAAGCAGAGACGTGCTTCTGATTCTTCCTCTGCGCTCTCTGTGTGTGCGTGTGACTGTGTGTCTGAGTGTGGGAAGGGGAGGGGAGGAGAGGGGAGAGGGGGGGGGGGGGGGGTGCGCAATACAACCGTTGGCCAACAAAAAAGTAACCACAGAACACTATACGCCTATACGGTATAGTGTTCTGTGGTTACTTTTTGGTTAGCCAAGCGGACGTGACGACAGGCTGTCCCCACTCAGATCCGCACAGACCGGGAGGGGGCGTGCCTTAAGTCCGGCTGGAAATCGGCAGAAATTTGGAGAATGGTTGTCCCAGGGAGAGGCAGTGAAATTCGGGAGGGTTGGCAAGTATGAGATATTCTCACTTCTTTTCTTTTGTCGAGCACAAAGAAAAGAACATTTTAGTTAAATGTAAGTTGTGTCTTGGATCAAAGATCCCGTCTACTGCCCAAAACAACAATTCAAATCTGCCTGGTTAGGCTCTGTGTATGTCACGTGTGCCTTCCTTAGGTGAAGCCAGCTTTACAGCTATGTTGTTGATTGATTGATTGATTGATTGAAACTTTTATTAGTAGATTGCACAGTACAGTACATATTTCGTACAATTGACCACTAAATGGTAACACCCAAATAAGTTTTTTAACTTGTTTAAGTCGGGGTCCAGATACAGATATATACTATCAAATATATACTAACATCATAATACAGTCATCACACAAGATAATCATCAGGGTATATACATTGAATTATTTACATTATTTACAATCCGGGGTGTGGGATATGGAGGAGGGGGGTTAGGTTTGGTTGGTATCAACACTTCAGTCATCAACAATTGCATCATCAGAGAAATGGACATTGAAACAGTGTAGGACTGACTTGGTAGGATATGTACAGCAAGTAGTGGACACAGAGAGAGATATCAGAAAGTATAAGAAAAAGTGTCTACATTTGATTATTTACAATCCGAAGAGGTATTATGTGGAAGGGAGGGTGTTAGTTTAGGGTTGTAGTTGCCTGGAGATGTTCTTTTAGTGCGGTTTTGAAGGAGGATAGAGATGCCCTTTCTTTTACACCTGTTGGGAGTGCATTCCATATTGAAGTGGCATAGAAAGAGAATGAGTTAAGACCTTTATTAGTTCGGAATCTGGGTTTAACGTGGTTAGTGTTAGTGTTATTATGCTGTTTGTTACTTATGTATGTTATGTTGCAGCTATTTAAAATAGTTTTGTCAATTTGTTCTGGCCTGAAATAAATTGGCCCTTTGAAACATATCTTTGTCTTTGTGTGTTGTACGTAGAGCACATTGCTTAGCAGAGTTCAGTGATGCAAATGTATGTCAAGTTGATCAACAGATTGTATTATTCTCCAGTGCAATAACAGTACTAAAATGAAGGCTAAAAGGGCATTAATGGCAGCTTTAAAAAAAAAAAGTAGAAGAAGTAACTAAATAGTTACTTTTCACAGTAACACAATACTTTTTGGTGTAAATAACTGAGTTAGTAACTGAGTTACTTTTGAAATAAAGTAACTAGTAACTGTAACTAGTTACTGTTTTTCAGTAACTAACCCAACACTGGTTGTATATAACTTATATAACAAATATATAGTTATTGTTACTATCTGGTATGACAAGAACCCTATCAAATACAACTTTTTGTAGCATTTTGTTATAAATAATTCATGAAAATGTATTGTAAAAATTTGGGTTGTCCCAACACCAATATTTTGGTACGAGTACCAAGATGTATTTTGATACAATAAATATGTGTTTCTTATTGCAATCAAAGAACACTGTTGGCATTAAATAAGATAGTGAACATACTAAACAACTTATCTTTTTGTAGTAAGTAGGGTTGTACGGTATACCGGTATTAGTATAGTTCCGCGATACTAATTAATCATATTCGGTACTATACCACCTCTGAAAAGGACTTTGAATATGACCAATGTATGATCCCGTAACTACTTGGTATCAGATTGATGCCCAAATTTGTGGTATCATCCAAAACTAATGTAAAGTATCAAACAACAGAATAATAAATGATTATTACATTTGAACAGAATTGTAGATAGAACATGTTAAAAGAGAAAGTAAGCAGATAGATTATTACAACATTTTCTACCCCTTGGCCTTAATAATTTTGACAAAATAATAGAATGGAAAATGACACAATATGTTACTGCATATGTCAGCAGACTACATTTGGAGCCTTTGTTTACTTATTTACTAATAAAAGGCAAGTTGTTTTGTATGTTCACTATTTTATTAAAAGACAAACCTGCAATAAGAAACATATGTCTATTGTACCGTAAGATTACAAAAAAAAATAAAGCCAATAATGCAATTTTTTGTGGTCCCCTTGATTTAGAAAAGTATCAAAAAGTACCGAAAAGTATCAAAATAATTTTGGTACCGGTACCAAAATATTGGTATCGGGACAACACCTCCCTGATACCGAAGTACATGTCAAACTACTTCCTTAATAATTTCACACTTAAGTCGCTCCTGAGTATAAGTCGCAGCCCCGGTCAAACAATGAAAAAAAACTGCGACTTATAGTCCGAAAAATACGGTAATCTATTTATAAAAGCAGAGTTGTGTTTCCTTCAGTACTCAAGGCACAAGCGAGAGACTTTGCAGCGACCAATCAAATGAGCTCCGGGGAGTGCGGGGCGTGGTCATCCACCACATCCAGGGTTTCTAAACTCGCTTGCAGTCATCACCTTTGTTGGATCGTTGTCTGACTTTTTAATTCCAAATAAAGGAGTTATTCCTTAATTTCTTTTGGCACCGACTTCTCTTTGGGTTTTGTTGGTTTAGCTTCCATTGTTCTTTCCGTCTCTGCTACATTGTTCTCTGTTCATCACTGCTTCCGCCGGCTCTCACCATTAAGTTCTTTCAAGCGGTGTTGAAATGACAATATCAACAACAGAGTGTTGTATTGTACTACGATATATGTCGTACTATCGCACAGCACTACCGCTTTGATTCGAATTCAAATTTCTGCAAACCCAGAAACACAACAGCGGTATTTAACAGGCAATAAAGGTTAGTTTTGCATAATATGACCTTTTCAAGGTAAATTAAAAAAGCTGTATTATAGACGTTGGAGCATTAGTCCTGTATAATTTCTTGCTTTTCACATTTGTACACATTGCTTCGATTAAAAATAAACCACTACTGCTGGGAGGGGAACGACATATTGGTTGCCAAGAGAACACAAGAAGCAGGAGGAAAGGAATGCTGTAAAATTAGAGGAGACTCATCATAGTTTCCTGTTTGCATTTGTAAAGAATCCGAAATTAAATTGTGGCTTGCCAACTCCCGCGTTCATTTCCAGAAAGAGAATACTTTGCCTGAGCTCTCTTTGCTCAGGGCTAACCTTGGAGGGATGAAAATGCACCGTGGATGTTCTCCATTTAAAGCACCGTGGGGCGAGGAGCTGAGGACACAGATTTTGTCATTTCCCGTTGGTAGTAACGCGGAGTTACAGCAAAAGAGAACTGCTTGTATCTTTAAGGTCTGAATTTTTTATTATTATTTTTTTGTTCGAGTCCACGATGTTCCAAACTCTAATATCCGCCACATCCAACTCTTGAATTACTATGTCATTCTTTTGTGGGGTTGCCACGGCAACATTTCTTTAAGGTCATACATCATGCGTCTTCAGCAGGAGTTTTTATTCTGCATATAAAACACGACCGAGATTTGTTACACAAGATTAGTTACTCATTTTACAATTGCCCCCTCAGCGTTCAGATGACCAACATTTCACAAACAAGTTCTCTTGATGTGTTTTGTTGCTCCTGAAAATAAATCTGTCATCATTTCCCGTAATATCAATTAGTTTTTTAATAATGGGGGTAGATAACTAACATCATTGCCAGACTCGTACGCCGTATCGGTGTGAAGTCATCTACAGAACTGTAGCCCAGTTGGGTGGCGCAGATGGTAGAACGGCCATGCCAGCAGCTTGAGGGTTCCACGTTTGATTCCGGCTTCCGGCTTCCGCCATCCGTCCTTGGGCAAGACACTTCACCTTTGCTCCTGATGAGTCGTGCTTAGCAGCCGTCGTCAGTGTGTGAGTGGGTGAATGTGGTGTATAATGTCAAGCGCTTTGGGTATTATTCCAGGTATAGTAAAGCCCAATATACAAACCCCATTTCCATATGAGTTGAGAAACTGTGTTAGATGTAAATATAAACGGAATACAATGATTTGCAAATCATTTTCAACCCATATTCAATTGAATATGCTACAAAGACAACATATTTGATGTTCAAACTGATAAACTTTTTTTTTTTTTGCAAAAAATCATTAACTTTAGAATTTGATGCCAGCAACACATGACAAAGAAGTTGGGAAAGGTGGCAATAAATACTGATAAAGTTGAGGAATGCTCATCAAACACTTATTTGGAACATCCCACAGGTGAACAGGCTAATTGGGAACAGGTGGGTGCCATTATTGGGTATAAAAGTAGATTCCATGAAATGCTCAGTCATTCACAAACAAGGATGGGGTGAGGGTCACCACTTTGTCAACAAATGCGTGAGCAAATTGTTGAACAGTTTAAGAAAAACCTTTCTCAACCAGCGATTGCAAGGAATTTAGGGATTTCACCATCTACGGTCCGTAATATCATCAAAGGGTTCAGAGAATCTGGAAAAATCACTGCACGTAAGCAGCTAAGCCCGTGACCTTCAATCCCTCAGGCTGTACTGCATCAACAAGCGACATCAGTGTGTAAAGGATATAACCACATGGGCTCAGGAACACTTCAGAAACCCACTGTCAGTAACTACAGTTGGTCGCTACATCTGTAAGTGCAAGTTGAAACTATCCTATGCAAGGCAAAAACCGTTTATCAACAACACCCAGAAACACCGTCGGTTTCGCTTGGCTCGAGCTCATCTAAGATGGACTGATACAAAGTGGAAAAGTGTTCTGTGGTCTGACGAGTCCACATTTCAAATTGTTTTTGGAAACTGTGGACGTCGTGTCCTCCGGACCAAAGAGGAAAAGAACCATCTGGATTGTTATAGGCGCAAAGTATAAAAGGCAGCATCTGTGATGGTATGGGGGTGTATTAGTGCCCAAGACATGGGTAACTTACACATCTGTGAAGGCGCCATTAATGCTGAAAGGTACATACAGGTTCATAGTAAAAGAGTGCAAGTACTAGACTGGTCTGCCTGTAGTCCAGATCTGTCTCCCATTGAAAATGTGTGGCACATTATGAAGCCTAAAATACCACAACGGAGACCCCCGGACTGTTGAACAACTTAAGCTGTACATCAAGCAAGAATGGGAAAGAATTCCACCTGAGAAGCTTAAAAAAATGTGTCTCCTCAGTTCCCAAACATTTACTGAGTGTTGTTAAAAGGAAAGGCCATGTAACACAGTGGTGAACATGCCCTTTCCCAACTACTTTGGCACGTGTTGCAGCCATGAAATTCTAAGTTAATTATTATTTGGAAAAAAATTAATAAAGTTTATGAGTTTGAACATCAAATATGTTGTCTTTGTAGTGCAGTCAACTGAATATGGATTGAAAAGGATTTGCAAATCATTGTATTCCGTTTATATTTACATCGAACACAATTTCCCAACTCATATGGAAAAGGGGTTTGTAAATACAGACCATTTACCATGTCCTTGCATAGACAGTGTGGATAAAGACATATGCAATTATTATTTTGATTACTTAATTGCATGTTTTAATGTCGCCCTGGCCCATGATCACTTGAAAACTGATATGCTGAACATTATCAGCAAAAAATAAATAGAAAATAATCACAATTTTCCGGGCTTCCGTCTCCTCTTCCATATACACCATAGCCCAGGGTTGGGCAAATATTTTGACTCAGGGGGGCCACATTTAGAGGAAAACATGAATTATATGTACACATTTAGCTGTAAAAATCTGCTGTATAGTATGTGTGTTGGGGTCCCTTTTCTTTAGGAACACTAATACTGAAAGTCACAATGTCCGATAGAGGCCACTTCAAAAAAACGGAATGGATTTTTTACAGTTTTTTACTGAATGGGATACCCAAAATGTACATGAAAATAAATAAAGTGTGATTTTCAATATTAACTATGAACAATAAAACACTGAATATTAACAATGTATGAACGTCACTCCTCTTTTAGACCAGCTCCTCGATAGTTGTGTATCTTTTACAATCAAGCAAAACACAACAAAAATTTAACAAACAGCAAAATATGAATGCAAAGTGTAATAAACACCTACAATACGATATATTATCACGTCCGAATCGGTTCCTGACACACGCGTTTCCGGCCGGCTGCTCTGAAAACAAACCCTGCCCACTCTGCTTTGTTCCCGGCTTGAGCTGCTGTGACGACGATTACCATAATAACGGGTATAACACCCAAAAGTGCAGAGTTCAACCATTGAAATACTTTCTATAGTTCAAGACTTACGATCATTTAAAAACATCACTGCACATCATAATGGCGGCGACAGTTTTGATGTTACAGGTCTGAAAAAATTATATAGAAAATCTTAACGTGGCCCGCCGGACGTATTTTGCCCAGGTCTGCCATATCCTGTGCATTCCTCAAGCATATTGAGGGAAACATCAGTAGAAGAGGATGCAAACCCATTATTTTTCTCTTATTTTTGAGCGCCGGATCTGCTCCTTTCTCTACATTTTCCAGCAGGTTCTGACTCAGTCCGTCTCCCTTCAAGGGTGTTCCTGATTTTTGGCATTGGATTTGGCTTAAGTCTTTTGACATTTTTTCCATCCAAACGCCGACCAAAAGTCAGGATTATTCAAATGATTGCTGCAAATTACACTCCTCTCACTTGGTCCTTCCCATTTTGCACGAGCCAATCTGACTGGGGAGGTCCATATTTTCCTCTTATTGCCATCATTTGGAAATGTATGCAGGCTGACCCCTTCTTGTATTGCTGCAATCTGCAACAATGCATACAGCAGACATATTGGCTAATTCCTTCAAATGATGTGCAAAAATATCATGATTCGGGATGAAGATGCTATCGAAACATACTACAAAATATGAAATTGCCTCCACTCTTCTGGCTTCTAGCTTCAAGCTGATGCAGGCCCACCCACATTTTGGAGCTAAAAGTGGACGTTTCAAAATGCGATGAAACTCGTTAGAAAACAAGCCCTAAAATCACTACTGTGTCTATTTTGGGGGGAATTTTACCTGTAGACATCATTTTTGGGTCTAGAACAATCCTTCACTGAGACAAGAACAGAGGTCTTTCTCTTTCTTGTGCATCATAAATAATACGTAATAGGGATTGCATTGCAGTTTAGCTGTCTCTTACAAGCCATTTTTCACTATTTATATTGCACAGTAAAGGGAAAACATGTGTTCTTGTGTCACATAGGGGTTGTGGATGATGGTCAAATTTCCAAAATGTGCAGTTTTCCTTTAAAGTTCATAGCAGGGAAGCTAACATCAGCCTAAGGTGACAGCCAAAATATCTACTAACGTTACTTACCGCCATGTGCTTCCTCAAATTTGATGTTGAGTTCATGTAAGCTTAAGCTTGTTAATCATGTGACCGCCTGGCTCTGTTTGATTGGTGAAACAGAGTCAAACGTCACCAGTGACTGCATTTGATTGGTGGAACGGAGTCAAACGTCAATGTTTCAATGAGTCACAGGTCCATTTATTGTTGTCGGTAAAGTCCCAAAATGTATATGTCCTTGTGAAGGACATAATGTCATGGCTGTCTTGAGATTCCAATAATTTCTACAACTCTTATTTTTTCTTATTATGATAGAGTGATTGGAGCACATACTTGTTGGTCACAAAAAACATTCATGAAGTTTGGTTCTTTTATGAATTTATTATGGGTCTAATGAAAACGTGAGCAAATCTGCTGGGTCAAAAGTATACATACAGCAATGTTAATATTTGGTTACATGTCCCTTGGCAAGTTTCACTGCTATAAGGCGCTTTTGGTAGCCATCCACAAGCTTCTGGCAAGCATGAAACTATGGACATGAAAACCTCACTAAAGTATGGCATGAAACAAATAGCATTAACTATGGAATCGCATGAAATAAGCAAAATTTACTGTGGCAAGAAAAGAGCAGCAAGAACTATGGTAACGCATGAAAACAAGCATGAACAGAGCAATGTCGCCAGACCGACTAACTGGCAACGACAGGATTAAATAATAATCTCCTGATTAGAGCAAGTGCGTGTCCCAAACACATGAGGCAGGTGAAACTAATGAGTCGCCATGGTGACTAAACAAACAAGGGAGCGCAAACAGGAACTAAAAGAGTCCAAAAAATAACAAAAACATAATCCAGACCACAGATCATGACAACTGCGCCCAAGACCCAACCTCCGGGCTGATGATTGTAGGTTGTCCTGAAGAATGTGGAGGTAATCCTCCTTTTTCATTGTCCCGTTTACTCTCTGTAAAGCACCAGTTCCATTGGCAGCAAAACAAGCCCAGAGCATAATAGTACCACCACCATGCTTGACGGTAGGAATGGTGTTCCTAGGATTAAAGGCCATCCACAAGCTTGCCAGAAGCTTGTGGATGGCTACCAAAAGTGTCTTATTGCAATGAAACTTGCCAAAGGACATGTAACCAAATATTAACATTGCATATACTTTTGACCCAGCAGATTTGGTCACATTTTCAATAGACCCATAATAAATTCATAAAAGAACCAAACTTCATGAATGTTTTTTGTGACAAACAAGTATGTGCTCCAATCACAAAAAAATAAGAGTTGTAGAAAATATTGGAAACTCAAGACAGTCATGACATTATGTTCTTTACAAGTACAGTAAGTACATTTTATTTATAAAGCGCTTTTCATAGATAAAAGTCACAAAGCGGTGTACAAAACATAGGTGAACCAAAACAACAATTCAATGAAAACAACAGGGGCAACATCATAAAAAGGATACAAAGTGGATTAAAAATTATAGTTAAAATGTGCAATAACTAAAAGCTTTACTTAAAAGAGAAGTTTTCAAATGTTTCTTAAAAGTGTCAACACAGTCAAGATCACGGAGGGACTGGTGCAAGTTTACCCAGAGTGCGGGAGCTATAGCCTGGAATGCCATTTTTTGGGATATTTAGAACAGTGTTTTTCAACTTTTTTGGAGCCTAGGCACATTTTTTTAATTGAAAAAATACAGAGGCACACCACCAGCAGAAACATTAAAAAATTGCTTTTTTTTAGTTTGTTGTTGTTTTCCCGTGTGTAGTGCTTTAGTACCTGTCTTGCGCTGTTACTGTGGTGGCTCTTCCTGTTCTGTTGGCGTTTTCCTGTAGCAGCTTCACGCCTTCCTTTGGGAGCTATTGCCTGACCTGCTTTGTATTGGCAAACAAGACTATTGTCGATTGTCATCATGTACGGACACACACTGTAAGTCTTTGCTGTCGTCCAGCATTCTGTTTTTGTTTACTTCGTAGCCAGTTCAGTTTTACTTTCGTTTTGCATAGCCATCCCTATGCTTCAGTGACATTTCCTAGCGGGACTTGCACTTTACATACACTAACAAGTGTATGTAAACTTTTGACCACGACTGTATATATTTTTTTTTAACAAAATATATTTTATTTTAAAACAGAACAGTAAATACATAATAAATAAAACATTTATATTTTGACATGAATCCAAATACAGGGTCTCTGCAGGTTTTAGCCAGTCAAATTAAATACTTTTTTTAAAACCGTCATGAATATAATTTAAGACTATTTCCCATCCATACAGACTAAAACGTACAAAGACAAAGGCAAATCAGAGGGCCAGAATGAATTGTAAGTATATACATCCATTCACTGCTTTTTCACAATGGAAAACAAAATAGTGAAATAACTAAATATGTTAGAAAACTAATCAAACTAATTAACAAAAAAAATAGCAAACATCATGACAGCCATTTTTCATATTTGCCATTGAACTGTTTTCTTGCCAAAGGTGCGTTGTACTTAATATCAAGTGTTTTAAAGTAAACCAGAACAGGTCTGTGAATGTTTTCATTCATCCAGGTCGTTGTAATCTCAGGGCATTCAATCGATCGTAACTGGACTATGACAGTTAGGGTTGCTCGTTTGCATCACAACAGTTGTTTTTCTCACTCCGATAGGGCAAAACCATCCTTGCCCAGGCACGCCCTCCTGGTTTTGGAGTATAAATATTTGGGGTTTTGACACCAGACGCTACACTAGATCTGACCAATCTAAGTCTATGAGCACAAACTGATGAAGCCTACTCGGATGAGAGGCGAAAAACGTCTTCTAAGACAAACCAAGCACTCCAGTTGCAATCAATTGAATGCCCTGAGATAACAAGCAGAACGTCAGCAATGGTAGAGGACAGCAAAACAATATATTGTCTGTGAAGGGGACTGTTAGCATCTTTTCTAAAGCTAAAAAAATAACTGTTGCAGCTATCAGAATTGAGCAAACAGATAAAAACATCTACAGTACTGCTGTATCTGCACATGGTTGTGAAAAACAGAGTGCAGACAGAGCAATTGTCTAAAAAGAAAGAATGCGATTATAGCTTGCAAGCCTAAAACAGAATTTGGATGTGAATAATGTGGATAACATTCAAATGTGCTCAGCTCATTTTGTATTTAATATAAATTAATACATTTTTACCTGTTTTTGACACTTTTTTTGGAAAACATATTGCTGATAAACAAGGAGTACCGTATTTTCCGGACCATAGGGCGCACCGGATTATAAAGCGCACTGCCAATGAATGGTCTATTTTTTATATTTTTTTCATATCACCGGATTATAGGGCACATTAAAGTTGTCGTATTATTATTTTTTATTTCTAAATGGAAAACACTTTCTTGTGGTCTACATAACGTGTAATGGTGGTTCTTTGGTCAAAATGTTGCATAGATTATGTTTTACAGATCATCTTCAAGCCGCTTTCTGACAGTCGCATCCGGATGCGCCGTTTTGTGGACGGACTTATTTACGTGGCTCACCTTCGACAGCATCTTCTCCTCGTGTAGCGTGCAAGGACGGCACTGGAGGTGTTGTTGCCCACTCTCACAGATTGGGGTCTGTCTGTGAGGAAGTCAAGCAGCCAGTTGCATAGGGGGGTACTGAATCCAAGGGGGGCCAGTTTGCTCACCAAGTGCTGCGGGATGATGGTGTTGAATGCTGAGCTGAAGTCCAGGAACAACATCCGCACGTGTGTGTCCTTTCCTTCCAGATGTTCTAAGCTCAGGTGGAGTGCAGAGGAGATGGTGTCCTCTGTGGAGCGGTTAGGGCGATAAGCAAACTGGTATGGGTCGAATGTGGGGGGAAGTCTGGAGACAATATATTCCTTTACCAGCCTCTCGAAGCACTTCATTATGATGGGGGTGAGTGCAACGGGGCGGTAATCATTGAGGGAGGACATTGTGGGTTTTTTAGGCACTGGAATGATTGTGGCCGTCTTAAAGCATGATGGTACCACAGCCTGGGTCAGCGAAATGTTGAAAATGTCTGTGAGAACCCCAGCCAGCTGGTCTGCACATCCCTTAAAGGCCTACTGAAATGCGATTTTCTTATTTAAACGGGGATAGCAGGTCCATTCTATGTGTCATACTTGATCATTTCGCAATATTGCCATATTTTTGCTGAAAGGATTTAGTAGAGAACATCGACGATAAAGTTCGCAACTTTTGGTCGCTGATAAAAAAGCCTTGCCTGTACCGGAAGTAGCAGACGAGTAGCGTGACGTCACAGGTTGTGGAGCTCCTCACATCTGCACATTGTTTACAATCATGGCCACCAGCAGCGAGAGCGATTCGGACCGAGAAAGCGACGATTTCCCCATTAATTTGAGCGAGGATGAAATATTTGTGGATGAGGAAAGTGAGAGTGAAGGACTAGAGGGCAGTGGGACCGATTCAGATAGGGAAGATGCTGTGAGAGCCGGGTGGGACCTGATATTCAGCTGGGAATGACTAAAACAGTAAATAAACACAAGACATATATACTCTATTAGTCACAACACAACCAGGCTTATATTTAATAAGCCACAAATTAATCCCGCATTAAAAACACCTCCCCCTCCCGTCCATATAACCCGCCAATACAACTCAAACACCTGCACAACACACTCAATCACAGCCCAAAGTACCGTTCACCTCCCCAAAGTTCATACAGCACATATATTTCCCCAATGTCCCCAAAGTTACGTACGTGACATGCACATAGCAGGACGCACGTACGGGCAAGCGATCAAATGTTTGGAAGCCGCAGCTGCATGCATACTCACGGTACCGTGTCTGCGTATCCAACTCGTATCCAAGTCTCTGTTGTCCCAGTTCTCCACAGGCCAATGGTAAAGCTTAACTGTCATCTTTCGGGAATGTAAACAATGAAACATCGGCTGTGTTTGTGTTGTTGCTGCAGCCGGCCGCAATACACCGCTTCCCACCTATAGCTCTCTTCTTTGCTGTCTCCATTGTTCATTGAACAAATTGCAAAAGATTCACCAACACAGATGTCCAGAATATTGTGGAATTTTGCGATGAAAACAGACAACTTAATAGCTGGCCACCATGCTGTCCCAAAATGTCCTCTACAATCCGTGACGTCAGGCGCTGACGTCATCATACCGAGACGTTTTCAGCAGGATATTTTGCGCAAAATCTAAAATTGCACTTTAGTAAGCTAACCCGTATTGGCATGTGTTGCAATGTTAAGATTTCATCATTGATATATAAACTATCAGACTTCGTGGTCGGTAGTAGTGGGTTTCAGTAGGCCTTTAAGCACCTTGCCCGGAATATCATCAGGAACTATCTGTGGACCTTCTACCAGGTTTTGCGATACCTACATTCTTGTGGGATTCCCAATCTCCTGTGGACACTCTCTACAGTGCTGGTGATGGACCTGTGCACTTTGACCATACTTGCCAACCCTCCCGGATTTTCCGGGAGACTCCCGAAATTCAGCGCCTCTCCCGAAAACCCCCCGGGACAAATTTTCTCCCGAAAATCTCCCGAAATTCAGGCGGAGCTGGAGGCCACGCCCCATCCAGCTCCATGCGGACCTGAATGACGTGTTGACAGCCTGTTCACACGTCCGCTTTCCCACAACATAAACAGCTAATAAACGAGGGAGAGTTCTTGGTTTCTTATGTGGGTTTATTGTTAGGCAGTTTCATTAACGTCCTCCAAGCGCGGTAACAACACACAACAACAGCAGTCAAGTATTCGTCTACCGTAAAGCAGTTTGTCTGCCGTAAACAGCAATGTTGTGACACTTTTAAACAGGACTAAACTGCCATCCACTGTACATGCATATGTGACCCACCCATAATGTGTCACATTTTTGTGTTGATTTATTTATTTTATTTTGTGGTTTGAATTCGTTTTTGGAGCTGTCATTACACATTTATCAGTATTCACATTGGTCAGTAGGGGGCAGTAGGGCGTTTCTTCCCAATTGAATGCTATCACCTGCAGACCGGAAGTGTCTTGTCATTCTGATGAGCGCGACCAGTCTGTGAACAATTGAAACGTCCTGTGTGCTTTTTCCTCCTGTATAACAGGTTAGTTTTGGTGAATCAACTCACTGAATAATATCCATGTGATCTTTATAAGTTTAAGTACACATTCTGATGGTGGAGCCTAACTCTAAAGTGTTTGTGAGTTGTAGTTTGTATTTGTGAATGAATCCAGTGCACAGCTGCAGTAATCAATACAAAAAAGCGACGTGAGTGCGCAATGTTTATACAGGAACTTCTGATCCTAATTCAGACTCCCAAATTAGAGCTCCCGTTTTCTAATTGATTTTATAATGTATATTTGTATAATGTGTGTGTTCTGAAATAAATCAAATCAAATCAAATCAACTTTATTTATAAAGCACATTTAAAATTTACCACAGGGGTAGCCAAAGTGCTGTACAATGAGCAGGTTAAAAGATAAAACGAGTACCGAGCAAACACAACACAACACAAACAGAACATGATAAAAAATAAATAATTAAAATAGAATTAATAAAAACATAAAAACATAAAAACAGGATCACAGCAGGTGTATTATGGGGCGCCATTGCAGGATGGATATCACTCAGTGTTAAAAGCCATGGAATAAAAGTATGTTTTTAAGAGAGATTTAAAAACAGGAAGAGAGGAGGCTTGTCTAACACTCAGGGGTAGGTCGTTCCAGAGCTTGGGAGCAGCAACGGCGAAAGCTCTGTCACCTCTAAGCTTCAGCCTTGTGTCAGGGACCGTCAACAGCAGCTGATCGGCTGATCTTAAGGATCGGGTGGGGCAGTAAGGCTGAAGGAGGTCGGAGAGATAGGTTGGCGCGAGGTTGTTTAGACATTTAAAAACAAATAAAAGGAGTTTAAAATGTATTCGGTAACGCACAGGGAGCCAGTGAAGGGACGCTAAAATAGGGGTGATGTGCTCACGTCTGCGGGTCTGTGTTAGCAGACGAGCAGCAGAGTTCTGTACGAGCTGCAGGCGGGCGAGGGAGGCCTGGCTAATGCCAACATACAGGGCATTACAGTAATCAAGACGAGTCGAGATAAAAGCGTGGATTAATTTCTCAAGATCATGTCTTGATAAAAGCGGTTTCACTTTCGCTATTTGGCGTAATTGATAAAAGCTTTTTTGAACGACGCTGCTGATTTGTTTTTCGAATTTAAAATCTGAGTCAAACTTTACCCCCAGGTTTGTGACAGAGTCGCTGAGATACGGAAATAGTGACAGAGAATAGAACAAGGATGGACAATTCAACCCTTAACTCAACAATGAGTAGATGGATGTTATGTGTGTGTATATGTGTAAATAAATGAACACTGAAATTCAAGTATTTCTTTTATTTATATATATATATGTAATAAAACATATATATATATATATATATATATATATATATATATATATATATATATATATATATATATATATACATACATACATACATATATATATATATATATATATATATATATATATATATATATATATATATATATATATATATATATATATAGCTAGAATTCACTGAAAGTCAAGTATTTCTTATATATATATATCTTAACCACGCCCCACCCCCAACCACAACCCCGCCCCCCGCCCCCCGCCCCCCACCTCCCGAAATCGGAGGTCTCAAGGTTGGCAAGTATGACTTTGACCTTAGTAGAAGAATGCTTTTCAAAGATTATGTGGCCAAATACAAACACATGCTACTTTCAATCCTATAAGATAATTACACATGATATAATTAACCACAGTATTCGCAATTATTCTTCATCATGTTTATGAGTCCCTTCTTATGCAGTGGATTTGATACGTATTTATGTTTGTAATCAGCCTGACCAAAGCCTTAATAATTAACTTTGTGTTTAACACATGGTTTCATGTCATTTGACAATGTTGTAAGCTGTAACTAGGTTAGATATATTTTTTGAATATGATTAAAATCAAGACAAAGATGACTAATTTAGTGTTAATATATGAGTGGGCCCCAAGCTCATCTGTAGTGGAAAAGTTGGGCCCTGACATCAAAAAAGTTAGGAACATGTCAAATTGCACTTTAGTATAAGTCTACACATTATGAATCTTTAAATACTCCAGATTACAAGCAGTGTGATTTGGTCAAAGTCTGTTTTCGGAAAAAAAATTACCAACAAAAGTTCCTCTTTTGTTGCTCATCAACCACTAACGGGTTTTAACAAATATTTAATCAACAAAATGTATTGCAAATAGCTGAAAGCAGACAAGCAGAATGTCACGTTAATAACTTTTTATGGTGATTACAAAAATGATGTTATTGATGTAGCCCTTTTATTTCCTCATGGCATTGCATTGTCACCACTTTTTTTTTTCTTAATTGCTCAAAGCAATAAAAATAAGGCCTGCATTAAAATATCGCACCCACAAGCTGTTAAAAATCTATCTATAATTAAAGAAAATCTTCTGGCATTACCTCCAAAAAGAATTTCAGTGTAGTGCTGTCGATGGAATTTTGATGTCTGCAGGGCAAACCTTTGGCGACTTTACCCTGAGGCGGTTAATTATGAAAGGAAGAGATTGTCCTTGGCATGTCTTTAGTCGCACATTTTATGAACCCTGCATGTTTTTTGGAAAGATGCCGAGTTGGTGAAATTATAAAAAATGTCCTATACAGTATCGTCCTTATTTTGGGGGGAACTTTTATACTTAAAACTTCGAATGCTCAAAAGACTTTTACCAGACACGTTCATAGAGGTCTTGGCTTGTGGTATTGACAATATGAACATTGGTCATGAAAAGTGGCCTTATCGAAATGTGCATTTAGTGGATTTTTGTATGTCTATCTGTAGAATCCCAGGACACAGGAATAGGGATGTCCCGATCCGATATTTGGATCAGATCGGCCGCCGATGTTTGCAAAAAAATGCGTATCGGCAAGGCATGGGAAAATGCCGATCCAGATCCAGTTTTAAAAAAACTCCGGTCCGTGTTTTCCAACGCACCGATTTAAATAATACATTCCACTTTTCTGCTGCTCCCTAATTTCCGTTCCGCATTTCTCAGCACACCTTCAACACATCCACAGGTCTGTGAATTCTCACGCAGTTGCTTTTAGCTGCTGGCATTACACAACAGGCTCTTCTCACTCTTTCCTGTGTCTCCCTCTTACAGACAGCGAGCGCACCTTCTTACACACGTCACATACTGTCACGTCATACATCACATACGTATGCGCCCTCTCCCAGCAGAGAGCGATGTAGCAGCATGGCTAACGTTAGCTGTGATGCTAGCGCAGCAGCTAAGGTGCGCGCCTGCTCAAGCGTCCTCTGCGCACGGCAAATCTATGCCACGCACAAAATCAAATAAAAAAATAAGCGCATAACAATTTTCGACACACGGACACGACAGAGAAAACAGTTTTCGTCATCATTGATCAAATATTGTAATGTCTGTCGAGACGCTTATCTCCATTCGGTGCCACACGCCCACACCATCAAAATGCCGAGGCAAACATTTCCACATCAACACTGTATGAAAAAAAATAGTGATTTTTTTTAGTTGTCATTTCCCTCTCTGCATGAAAGTTTAAAAGTAGCATATATTAATGCAGTATGAAGAAGAATGTTTTAATGTAGACACATAGAATCATCATACTGCTGTGATTATATGCATCAAGTGTTCATTCAAGGCTAAGGCAAAATATCGAGATATATATCGTGTATCGCAATAAGGCCTTAAAATATCGCAATATTAAAAAAAGGCCATATCGCCCAGCCCTAGTTCAATGATGCCATTTCTGTTTGTCATGTATGATTTTGTCTATTTTGTGTTTATCCTTGAATAAACAGGTCAGTTTCTTGTTACCAACCATTGTGTATTATTCAAACTCCCCTAATTCAGCTGGCTAGTTGTTATCAAGAGTACTAAAACTCTTTTCAACATGATTCTGACAACTAAGTAGGCTAAATAACTTTAAACTTCAATACATGCTCGGATAGGCCAGTATCGGTCAGTATCGGTATCGGATCGGAAGTGCAAAAACAATATCGGTATCGGATCGGAAGTGCAAAAACCTGGATCGGGACATCCCTACACAGGAATGAATGTGCACGCATAGTATGTTGAGAGTAACCTTTTCACTTCCTATGCGATAGAGATGTTGTAGCCTTGAGTATTGATTGTTCTTCCCAGATTGCCGCAGGAACTCCAGAGTTGAAAGTGCAGGTAAGACAGATCTTATAAATCAAGCATGAACAAACAAACAAAGCATGGGGAGCTAACGGGATAGCTAACAAGAAAAGCATAAGACAAAGATTAGCTCAGGAAAATAAAGGGTAGACGACATCACCAGCCTGAGTGAGGCGAAAAGGCAGGACTCGGAGGATGTCCGAAAGTTGGCAGACAGGTGCTCAGAGAACACTCTTGCTCTGAACACCAACACAACCAAGAAGATCGTCGTCGACTTCAGCAAACACAGCACTGACCTAGCCCCCCTCTACATCGAGGAGAGGGTCCACACCTTCCGGTCTCTTGGCGTCCTTATCTCTGACAACATCTACTGGTCAGAGAACACTACTGCCATCACTAAGAAGGCTCAGCAGTGGCTGCACTTCCTGAGAGTCCTCAAGAAGTACAACTTTGACTCCAACCTGCTGCTGACCTTTTACCGCTCATCCATTGAGAGCCTGCTGACATACTGCATCACAGCATGGTACGGCAGCTGCACCGTTGCAGACAAGGAGAGGCTCCAGAGAGTGGTAAAGGCAGCACAGCGGATCATTGGCTGCCCTCTCCCCTCCCTGACAGACATTTACACCTCCCGCTGCCTCAGCAGAGCGACTAACATTATCAAGGACAGCTCTCACCCTGACTTTGACCTGTTTGACCTACTGCCCTCAGGAAGACGCTACAGCAGGGGTCCCCAACTCAATTTACCTGGGGGCCACTGGATGCAGAAACTGGGTGAGGCTGGGCCGCAAGAAAAGACTTCTTAAAAAAAATCTAACATGACCTTTTTAATGAATTCACCTTCTTTGAATGGCTTTCCCGCCCTAGCAACCATCTCACTCACCATGTAGCTAGCTTTGACTGCTGCATCGCTCTTTTCGCTTGCTTGCTTGACGAAATCTTGTTGCCTCAGTAGACTGGTTTTAAAATTTGCAACCCGGTTCACTCTCTCATCTACTTGGTATTTTGCATACTCCTCAGCATGTCTAGTTGTATAATGACATTTCAAATTGTATTCCTTGTGCACCGCAACTTTCTCTGTATCAACTACAGAAAAGAGCTATAAGGATTATTCATAAAGTAGATTACTTAGAACACACTAACATATTATTTATTAATTCGGGTTTATTGAAATTACAGGAACTAGTAAAGTTACAGACATTATGTATCATGTTTAAGGCTAAAAGTAAAACATTACCAGCAAATTTACCAAAAATGTTTGTCATCACTTCTGAGAATGAAGAGCATAGAAGAAAAGGTAATTTCCAACATCAGTATTCAAGTACAACTTTAAAAAAAATGTGCATATCAGTGGTAGGGGTTAAACTATGGAATTCTCTTTACAATAAGATAAAAGATTGTAAAAATATATTCCAATTGAAAAAATATATAAAGACAGAACAATAAGATCATATGGACAGCCATAAGTGTTTACTTTTTGCTTTATATTTATTATTTTACTTATTTTTTGCCTGGTTTTGTATTTGTTTTGCATCATCCTGTGAGGTGTATATTACGTCTTTTGTTTTTTTTGATCAGTTTGTACATCATGAAGTTTTTCACTCCTTGTGTTTTTTGTGTTTATTTTGTTTGTTTTCGTTATATTTGGATGCAATTGTTGGTTTATATGATATCATTAAGTAAGACTACATATTATGTTGAAGGGGGCAGAAAAATATAAGATTTTTCTTCATCCTGCTCCTTCTCAGGCATTGGTGTGTAAATGTATAATTGAATAATTGAGGTATAATTGTCTATCGATCAAAGATGCACATCAATGAAGGAGATAAATAAAAATGAAATGAAATGAAATAAGACACGTTGGTGTGCCCCTGTGCCCTAACAAAGAAATATTGCATCATTTGTAGCCCGGAAGAGTCAGTGCTGCAAAGGATTCTGGGCATTTGTTCTGTTGTGTTTATGTTGTGTTTAGGTGCGGATGTTCTCCCGAAATGTGTTTGTCATTCTTGTTTGGTGTGGGTTCACAGTGTGGCACATATTTGTAACAGTGTTAAAAAATAAATTAAATAAAATATGACCACCCTCAGTGTGACATGTATGGCTGTTCCTCAAGTATGTCTTGCAATAACTTGCGTGTGACTGCATTAGCCTCATTCAACATGTGTATGGGCCAGCACTCAGTTAGTATGGGGAAAAGGATGATGTGGTGACATTTTCTAGAGGACACTAAAGGCAGTGCCATCACGTCACGCTCTTGATCTTGCCGAGAGTCTTATACCACACCGTGATTGGTAGATACCTTCAGCTCCGCACACAATACAGTCAAGCTCTAATTATTTAAAACTCGCGGGCCGCACTAACATTAAACTTTCATATTGAGGTGGGGGCCGCAAAATAACGTCTCGCGGGTCGAAATTGGCCCGCCGGCCGCATGTTTGAGACCCCTGCGCTACAGGGTCATCAGGTGTAAAACAAACAGACTCAAGAACAGTTTTTCCCTAAAACCATAACCACGGTGAATTCTCATTGGCACTCATTTTATAGTTTAGCACCTCTCTGTGTGCATTTTTTACTTTCCACCACAGTCTGAATGCTTCTGTATATCTGTATATAGTAAATATTTAAACAACACATTCAGAACATTCGTTCTCAGGACTGGTCTGTGCACCTCACCTCCTTTTGCATTTTTTGAATTTTCTTTCCTTCCTATGGTTTGCATATTTTTAGACTGTCGCACTGATACTGGAGTTGCTTTTAATCTCATTGTACATGTGTACAGTGACAATAAAAGGCATTCTATTCTATTTTAAACAGATCTCGGATTAGTGCCCAGGAACAGGTGAGCGTCCCGAACACTAATCAGAGGCAGGTGACACTAATCAGCACCCATGACAACCGAGAAACACAAAACATGGGTGTTGAAACAGAACTTAAACCACACGTGAATCAAAACCTAAATAAACTTAAACAAACTATGATCCAAGCAACGGATCATAACAGTACCCCCCTCCTAAGGACAGATTCCAAATGTCCCCAGAAAACACAAAGAGAAAGTTTGAGAGTCACGGGAGGGCTTGGCAGAGGGTCGCCACGTCAAGTGTTCTCAAGTCAGGTGGCGGCAGTGACAAAGCCTTGGGGGTTCATCGTGAGCACGCACCAGCAACACTTTGACCCAATACCTTCCGAGAAATAGGAGCATAACTCAACGTAACGTACAGACAATTAAATAATTTAAAAAACATGCTTACTTAAGCTTTTTGTTGCTCACAGTAAGCCAGTGGTTCTTAACCTTGTTGGAGGTACCGAATCCCACCAGTTTCATAAGCGCATTCACCGAACCCTTCTTTAGTGAAAAATAAAATGTTTTGTTTTTTTCAAATTCAAGACAAAGTTATATGTTTTTGGTAACACTTTAGTATGGGGAACATATTCTAAGTAACACAGACTTAATTTAGAGTTATTTGGTTAGGGTTAGAGGGTTAAGGCCAGGGTTAGAGGGTTAGGGTTATAATAAGGCCATGCCGATTAAGGCATTAATACGTACTTAATAATGACTAGTTAAGAGCCAATATGTTACTAATTTGCATGTTAATAAGCAACTAATTAATGGTGAATATGTTCCCCATACTAAAGTGTTACCATGTTTTTTTACTGGTGCACAAAATGAACCGTGCATGAACATCACCTTGTTCAAACAACAAAACCAACACAGTGCATAAACTCACAACAAACTACACACCTGCAAATCAGTCTGACTTCTGCTGTTGCCGTATCCGTAATGCGCAGATAGGGAGAAGTTTTTATTTACACGATGAGTCGGGTGTGTCTTGACCTCTGCCGAACTCCTGAGCCCGACTCACCGAACCCCTAGGGTTCGATCGAACCCAGCTTAAGAACCACTGCAGTAAGCCCAAAAAATACATGATTTAAATGCTTATAAGATAGTTGTGTTCTAAGAGGATCCATTGCTTTGACCATCTGTTTAAAAATCAACTGTCAAAGTTACAGTATATATTAATCCGATACAATATCAGCATGAATTAAACTATGGTGTGCAAGCCTGTTTAACTGGTGGCCCGCGGACCAACTTTGGCCCACCAAATAGGCTTGATGAAACCATTCAAAACAGGGTTGCTCATGCATGCAGTACTCCCGCCACCCCGTAGAGGGCCAAAGTGACGCATATGTGTCACAATGAAGCAGCAGTCGGCTCAGTAGAAGAAGATGGCACCATGGAAAGAAATCAAAATAAATCGGCAAAAGAGTTACAGTGACCAGACAACAAAGTATGAATGTATAGAAATTGCTAAATTTGTGATGTCTTTTGTTTTCGTAAACGTGTGGTTTTGGCTGTTTAACTCTGGCGATCGAAACTGATTAAATACATTTAGCGCTGAATTTGACCAGCTGAGAGCAATAAAGCTACATCTTATGTTTATCGTATTTTTCGGACTATAAGTCGCAGTTTTTTTTCATAGTTTGGCCGGGCTCCAGTGCGATTTATATATGTTTTTTTCCTTCTTTATTATGCAGTTTCGGCAGGTGCGACTTATACTCCAAAAAATATGGTAATTGTGTTGAGTCACATAAGTGCAATGTTTGCTGTGTGTATTATCTCTAAACTTTCTATTTTATTCATGTAACATACACAATGGACATTATTTATGTAAAAATAAACATTGGACATTATACTTTTTGAAATGTTTTTTTTTTTTTACAAACCTACATAAAGGAAGGCGTATAAATAAATAAAACGGAGGACGAAAAATAATTCAAAAGAAGAAACATCAATTTTCAACAAAACTTAACTTATATTTCTTCATGCTGTTAACTATCTGTCGTGCTGCACACGCTGGAAACGAGTAGCGAAGGCAGAATAATGAATGTATTGACAGTGCAGTGTCAAAGCTGATGTGTTTACGTAGTAAATAAGTCAAATGACTCAAAGGAATATAACCTGCGAAAGGCACTTTCTAAAGAAACATTACAATTTTGCTCTCTGGCCCCTGAGACCTTGGGCTCTTGAAACTGCAGCCCTCTTCATTGTGTAGTTGAATAGACAGCTTTTATTAATAGCAAAAAAATATCGGTTTGCATCTAAAAACTCAGATGTAAGCGCAGATACAAGCAGTCCCGGAGAGTGTTTACTCGAACAAAAATGGACAGCCTATGTTAATTTTTTCTTTGTTGTATAAGGACACCACTAGTACACACTTTTAATATTTTGTAGTATTTTTCAAATTAATTTACTTAGAGAACAATGGTAGGTATTAAATACTAACCTATTCATTAACCCCGAATGGTCTTTAAGTTGGGGTGGTAATTGTTTTTGGCGACACCTAGTGGCCACAACAATTCATTAGGTTAGGTGCATGAGGCAGTGAAGTGCACTTATGCGGACACGTCTGTTACTGGAGACATTGTATGTGTATGCAACTATACTTATTAGGTTCTTGTTTGTATTGACACAAGTGCTGTTTTAGACTGCAATATTGTTCAAATACAGGACTATATTACGTATGTCCAGCCTGTGTGCGATTGTGTGTTTAGCTGTTGTGTAGCTGCTAGCTCGTAGTAGCCTATGTTTACTTTTGTAAATGACTTGACTAAAATACAAGATCAGAACAACCTTGTGCGTCTATTGGAGGACATTTTGATGTTAACTGACTGTCCAGTTTGCAGAAGTAAACTACTTGTACTGGAGCGTTTATTGGAGATTTTAGATGCAAGCTAATATATATATTTTTTTTGCTGATATCCGACCAATATAAGTGATACACTGATTGCTTTTGTGGTAGTGTTCAGAGTGATGAGGAATTCAGATGAAAAATGAACCATTCTAGGAAAAGCCACTATACACCATAATTTAAATGTATAGAAAAAGGTGGAAAGCAATCCCTCTGGTGGGATTCAATGGAACCCCACTGAGATGAAGCAGTTTTTGACCACTTTAACTCTAACAGTGTTTCGCTGCAAGCTTTGCAGAGTGTACTTTATCGGTCTTACAAAAAGTCTATTTAATTTGAAACAAATATAAGGGGGAAATTTCCATTAGCCTTGTAACTATTGTAGTTAGTATTTTGTGTGTGCCGGAGTGAATTGGGATGGATATTATTCCTTAGCGTTCCTTTTCCATTTGAAAAATCCATCGTATTTTAGGGGTCTGTCTTTATGCCTAGCACGCTCACAGCTTTTAGCGCCACAAATAAAAAAATAAAAATGCTGATGCAAAAAAACCCCCCAAAAAACGATATCGCAGGCAGGAAGGGAGAGTGCGCCATATGACATGATTTGGTTCTTATCATCACAAGACGGTGCAGCTATTTTGCTTCCCGGGCTGCTGTGAATGGCTGAGTGGACCTGCCAAGGAGTCTTTGGTGTGCTGTCACTTATTGTGGCCGCCCAAAAGGCACACAGCCTACCCAAGCGCTCTCCAATAGGCCGACCCATTCACACAGCAATTTGAGCAATTTGCACACCTCAAAACTAACACAATCATGTCCTTATAAGTGCAAATGAACCCCCAATAATGAGTTTACTTGGGTCTTGAATGGGGTTTGTAATTGGAGTTTAGTTAGAGTTTATTTGGAACATGCATGCATACAACATGATACACAATTTCACAATTTCCATGTTCTCTATTCAACATGTTCGAAAAGGAGTAGGAACTGCAGAGCTGATTTAATCCTACCCCTTTTTCTTTACGTAGCAGTTGCTAAATCTACGATTTGACTCCCTCGAATGGCCTTGACGCTCCAACAACAGGAGCAGGCTGTTCTGAAAACATCCCCGAGGACACCTCAATGAGCTTTTGACCTCCCTCCCTCCTCAACGATACCTGGAGTCGATCTTTTGCTTGCATGCAGAACGGCCCCAGGCCTATGAACATGAACACTACATCAACACACCCAAGACAATGGGTATATACACACACACACACCCCTCCGCCATCCCACGCCTTCAGCACCGCTGGATTCCCCTTCGGGGTGATGGACGGCTGGCAACGCTTCATAGCAGCAGTCGACCTCCAGGGTCCCAAATCCCCCGCCCCCTCTGTTGCGGGTTGTCGTGATTAAATGTAACATGTTTATGTGTGCATGGCATGGAGGTTTTTTCCCACTCCAGACTTAGAAGCCCAGTCTAGTTGTATTTTTCTACTCATCTTCTTCCCCAGCGTTTTACCTTTTTCCCACCTTTTACGGGGCGCCTCATGGCGACCCATCAGCGTTCCTGTTCTGTAACCCTGTAAACTGTTTGTTTGTCTAATCTTGAACGGGTTTGTGCTGAAAACATAGTTTCGTTGTACTTGTTGCAATGACAATAAAGACCTATCCTATCCTATCCTATCCTTTTGTTCACTTCCTGTTCTCAATTTATTCACAATATACTCCATAAGTAATAACAATAATAATAAATAAATAATAATTAGTGAAGTAAGTTATATTTCATATGGTGAGAGGAGTAAGATTATATTGAACATGAATGGATGGATGAGATAAATTCAGAATGTTTATCATGGTTTTTCTTCTTTGTACTTTGTAAACACTTTTAAGTTTGAAGAGTTTCTTGAAGTGGATCATATTAGTACATTGTTTGATTTCTTTGCTTAATCCATTCCATAATTTAATTCCACATACTGATATACTGAAGGTCTTAAGTGTTGTACGTGCGTACAAATGATTTAAAATATTTTTTTCTCTAAGATTATATTTCTCCTCTTTTGTTGAGAATAATTGTTGTATATTCTTGGGTGTGGTAGCAGGTCTCCATGGCCAAAAGGCTCTCCCGGGAGGCAGATCCAGAAGTTCACAAAAAAGCACCGCAGAAGTCAGGAAAGTGCCACCTCTTGTCGCACAGTCCCAAAGGGTCCCGAACCAATAGGCAAAAAAACCAAAAAAAAACCACATGAAAACAAGCGGGAAACATCAGGAACACAAAAGGATGACACAAGAGCACAGAGCTCCTGTCAACAACAGCCACTACAGAGGCACCATCTTGTTTCCATGACATCAGGGCACATTTGAAGTCAACGTCATTTGCATTGTATCTTCATAGATTGAGTGCCATTGACCTTTCTCCATTCTGTGTTATTCTAATAAAATGTCACCTCTCTCTTATCAGCCATCTCAGTTCAGTTTCAGCCCTGAGAGCACGCCTTCTCGTCAGTGACCTCAAGTATCAGTTTGCAACCTCTGCTTGCTCACCTGTTAAATAATCCGCGGATGCGTAGGCGGGGGCTGTAAAAAATAACATTGTGAGTGCACTAAGTGAACTCCGTATGTGAAGCTGACTTCATTTAACCTTTCTGGAAGTCATCTTGTCTTGGAATAAATTGGGAGCGCCTTGTAGTTTTCTTAAACCCTATCTAGTCATCTTTCACCTCTGTCTTTCTCGCTCTCTCTCTCATTTGTTTGTCCTTTGGGTTTAAGATTTTCCAACAATCCGCTCTTTTACCGCCCTGTCACATTTCGACCGTTGCCTCGCCGCACCGCACCCTGCACGGTTTACACCAAAAATCCAGTTCTTATCATACGAGAGAGAGAGAATGCACAAATAACTTGTTCCCTTGGAGTTTTAACGGGGCAATTATAACATGCACAGTCAGCAGAACAGTCCCCGGTACTACGTGCTAAACTTGATGAAAAAATTTGCATACAAAAAAAAATGATAAGATAAAATAAAGGATTTTTCACAGCCTGTGAACTGCTGGGCGAACATAAGAAAGCAATTACGACAGGCTAGGACCATAACATAAAATGTAGTGTAGAACCTCACCTTCCTCCACCACCTTTGGTAAAATTGGACGCTGTTGTTTAGTCATCCTAGAAATGTGGATTTCTAAGGACTCTTTTTGGCCCTATTTTATACGCTGTTTTTTTTTTCCCACCCAATTTAAAAGCCTTTCCACATCACTTAGTTTAATGTCCTATCCTCCATACATCCATTTTTTATACCGCTTATCCTCATTTGGCCACATCATCATGACCTGGGCTTTTGAAAACATTTAAATGTTTTCTCTTCTTTCATTTAAATATGTCCGTTTTTAAATCTACGACATCATAGGAGCTAAGAAAGTCAGTTTTGCAACGATCAATAGTGAAGTTGTTTGAATCAGACGTCATAAGGTCATCAAAGCTCATCTTTTTGCATTCACAAGCAGCGCCAACATTTGGGAACCAGGATGAGGCCATAGAAGAAAGGTAAAAATATGTTAAATCTATTTGTGGCAGCGTCGGACAAAGTTAAAGTTTCACTTTTGCATCTCATCGCACATAACTGTGGTGCATTCAAGGACCCTTGATTAAAGTTCAAAACAGAGGCGTCAATAGTGCTTAAAGACTTTATTATCCAGTGATGATAATCATTTGTGAATGATCTAAAATAGTGGTTCTCAAACTATTTTCACCAAGTACCACCTTGGCTCTCCAAGTACCATCATAATGACCAACACTAAAATACCTAATTATTCATTAAAACTAGGGTTGTACGGTGTATTAGTATAGTACCGCGATACCAATTAATCATATTCGGTACTATACCGCCTCTAAAAAGTACCGGTCCCCCATCGTCGTCACATTATGTCATTGCTGGTTTACGAGCAGAGGAGCATGTTCGGCAGCGCACAATCACGGTGTACTTCCAAGCAGACACAGTGTGTGGACAGAAAAGGGAGAACGGACGCATTTTGGCTTAAAAAGTAAAGCTAAAGGTGAAGTTATAACACTGAAATGCACACTGGAAGAGGTGCTTTAAGACATGGCTAACTAGCTAGCGGCTAAAGTCCAACCCAGTCGGCAGTGTTTTAGCTACTTCTAAATCACTAATCCTGGTCTCCATGACGGCAAATAAAGTACGTTTCTTACAAGTATCATCCCTGCAGGACGAGGAATAGCTATACATGCTTCACTACACACTGTACACCGGCGTCAAAATATGAAAAAAAACCCATGGGTGAATCTACTCCTAACATCCACTGTAATGATTCCAAGTGCAGTAGTGTATCTAGTCGATACTACTATGATTATGTAAAATTATTTTTTGGCATCACAACATCTTCTTTCGTTTAAAAATAATTATATTATGTTTATAAACTCAGGAAATATGTCCCTGGACACATGAGGACTTTGAATATGACCAATGTATGATCCTGTAACTATTTGGTATCGGACTGATACCCAAATTTGTGTTATCATCCAAAACTAATGTAAAGTAACTAACAACAGAAGAATAAGTGATTATTACATTTTAACAGAAGTGTAGATAAAACATGTTAAAACCGAAAATAAGCAGATATCAACAGTAAATGAACAAGTAGATTAATAATCAATTTTCCACCCCTTGTCCTTAATCATTTTGACAAAATAGAATGGAAAATGACACAATATGTTACTGCAGATGTCAGCAGACTAATTAGGAGCCTTTGTTTGCTTACTTACTACTAAAAGACAAGTTGTCTAGTATGTTCACTATTTTATTTAAGGACTAATTTGCAATAAGAAACATATGTGTGGAGGGGGGCGTGGGGTGTGGAAGGACCGGCCTCGAAGCACAGCTGGCAGGTAATTGGATTACCCAGCTGGGATTTGATCATCCAATCACCTGCTATGCTTATTAGCTGCAGCCGGACCGAGACACAGTTGTTGGGAGTTGGAGCGAGCGGACACACAGGTACGCAAAACCAAAACAGACTGAAAAGTCGCCGAACGCAGTGATGACGTGGCGTGCTCACAGGGACTAAAAGTTGCAGAGCAGAGTGCTGACCTGGTGTGTAACCAAAATAAAGCAGTGTCCAAACCAGACTCCCGGGCTTCCAAGAAGGGTCTATTATGGTCAGGAGAACCCACAACAATATGTTTAATGTACCGCTACATTTTTTGTTAAAATAAAGCCAATAATGCAATCTTTTGTGGTACCCTTTATTAAGAAAAGTACCGACAAGTATCGAAATAATTTTGGTATATTGGTATCGGGACAACACTAATTCAAACAAAGCAGATGTTTTATTCAGCAAGTTAATTTATTATCAACATTACACACAATTTGAATAGTAACACGGTTTGAATATAGGAAAGTAAAACACTGTACTTTAAGTGATTAATTGGCCCACCAAGAGTGGTACGCATACTTGATTGACTAATGATTGTGACAATGATTATTATAACTCATATTGGAAAATGTGGAGGTACTTCTAAAAAAAACAACATCACATTATTTAGGGGGATTATGGACATTTTAGGGAGAGTTCAGCCCCTCTAAAAAGGCCTAATGACGCCACTGGTTCGAACGCTTGATAAAACGCAAAAACATGAAGTGCACCATCTTCTGTAGTTCCGGGCTATCACGTCGGGAAGACAGCTACGTGCGTAGAACACCAGACACTGTGATCGATGGATGGGAGTGTATCCATGCAAGAGAGAACTGGTTTACAATCACATAACTAAGATATGTTAATCTTTGAAAAGTTGGAAGTGTTAATAAAAATATTTTCATAGAAAACCTTGGAGACCAACAAAAAGCTGCATGTTGCATATAAAAACCTTATTAAGGTTACTTTTTGTTATTGCATGTAAACATACAGAGTAAACAACTAAACCAAAGACTTATGTTAGCTCATGATCGTGGCAGTTGTGACACCAAGATGCAGAGGACAGCCGCTGGCGTGCAGGTAAAAATTAATATATATATATTTAATAAACTGGCATATAAATCATCTTGATTAGCAAACAGGGACGGGTAAGTCCACTGATCACCAGTCAGGAGCAGGTGAGGGAAACGGCGCTCCAAGGCAGGGAATAAAGGAACTGCAAGGCAACACACACCAAACAGTAAGTCAAAACTAGAATAAGAGTGAGGAGAGCGGGGCAGAACATAAAAAAGAGATGGCAGATCAACTGGTCAAAAAGGGGCCTATTTAAAGACTAGGGCAGTGGTTCTTAACCTTGTTGGAGGTACCGAACCCCACCAGTTTCATATGCGCATTCACCGAACCCTTCTTTAGTGAAAAAAAAATGTTTTTTTTTTTTTTTCAAATTCAAAACAAAGTTATATGTTTTTGGTAACACTTTAGTGTGGGGAACATATTCTAAGTAACAAAGGCTTAATTTAGAGTTTTTTGGACACTAGGGGAACATATTCTAAGTAACAAAGACTTAATTTAGAGTTATTTGGTTAGGGTTAGGGTTAGGGTTAGAGGGTTCGGGTTATAATATGGCCATGCCGAATAAGGCATTAATAAGTACTTAATAATGACTAGTTAAGAGCCAATATGTTACTAATTTGCATGTTAATAAGCAACTAATTAATGGTGAATATGTTCCCCATAATAAAGTTTTACCATGTTTTTATACTGGTGCACAAAATGAACCGTGCATGAACATCACCTTGTTCAAAGAACAAAACCAACTCAGTGCATAAACTCACAACAAATTACACACCTGCAAATCAGTCTGACTTCTGCTGTTGCCGTATCCGTAATACGCTGATACACTCTTAGAAATAAGGGTTCCAAAAGGGTTCTTCTACAAGAGCTGAGGTTCTAACTGGAACCATTTGCTTCTGAAAAACCCTTTCCCGAAGAAAGAGTTTTTCAAGGGTTCTTGGTAACGCTAATGGTTCCAGGAAGAACCATTTTGATCCAGAGAACCCTTTAAAACCTCTTTTCTGAATAATTGGTTTTAAAAGGGTTCTCACTAACACTAAGGGTTCCAGTAAGAACTATTTTGATCCAGTGCACCGTTTTTGGAAGAAAGAGTTCTTCGGGGATTGTTGAAAGCATGGGTAAGGTCCTGTGTCACCAGGGACATACTTCCTGATAACATTTGCCAATAATGGTGCAAAATACATTTCCTTGTGACTACTGAATACTTTTCATATACAATTTTTTTGTTTATTTTAAAGCAAACTCTTCTTCCCCAGATCCTGTTGATCAAACTGTAACATAATTGCCCATCTTGGGATTTGAACACCTGCCACCCAGTCTAAAGTCACTGGCAATAGTGACTGAGCTAACCAGATGGCTGCCTTCAGTCATCAGGTCCACCATACTAGTCTATTACCTTACACCTTCTGATCAGACATACAAATAATGGCAGTCCTATAACTGAAATGTTCTGTTACCAATTTATTTCCATAACCATTAATTATAAGAAAGCAAGATCTTCATCAGCAAATCTTGTTGACTCAGGCAAAGATTAGCTGTGACTGGGAGGACCATTTTTGAAATCTGCCTTGACAACTATTGTCTGGCTAGTGATTCCGTTTGAGAAATAGCTCAGTGATTTAGGAGCTGGTTCTTGGTGCCAAAGAACCTGGGTTCAAGCCCTGACAAAGGTGGTGATGACAGCTCATGAAAATGCCAGGTGGTCTTTGTGAAGCAAACATATACATTTTAGAGTCATGATAGATTAAACATCAGTTATTAACTTATGGAGCAAATCGAATCAATTAAAAAATCAAATTACCAATATCTCCATTCTGTCTAGATGCAATATGTGTATTTTCAGACTTTTGTCTTGATAACTGATATATTTACAGTGGTTTCAAATCTGCATGCACAACAGTGAACGGCTTAATCAATTTGTGAAGCGACTGTTGAATTGTCACTTGCCAATTAGCTCAGCATGATAGACCACAGTCTTTGGTTCTATTGTTGTGGATTTTAGCCTCAACTGGTGCAAAAGGAACATTATAATGTCAACTGTCTTGCCTTCCTGTTCTCCTGTTTGTTGCTCAGAATTGCCTTAATTTGCCAAAAATCGCCCGGACCCGACCCATCGCTGCGCAGCAGTTATAATTGTGTTTATTTAGTTTAGTTACACTACTCCCTTCTTCAGGAGGAAATGACACACAGCAAAGAACTAGCAAGGTGGTCCCTGCAGCAAGGATATAACCCCTCTTTCTGGGGCATCTAAGTGAGCTATACGACTCACTGGACAAATGCTTTTGAAAGTTTGTTACAAGTCAGGTGATCTAGGGATACAGTTTGAAGTTGTGAGTTCAAGGCCTGGTTGATGCAGAGTGACCATGTTAATGCATACTGAGGTGATGTGTGGATTAGTGACAGACAATTTAAAAAATATTAAACACTTATTTTACAGACAATTTTACTCATGTATTTGTCTCCTCCTCATACTTTTCCATGATCGGCCTCATCCCATGGCTGCTGTACCCTGCTGACTGGCTTAGTCGAGTTGTGAAGCTGCATATAAGTTCATTGATAGACAACGGTCTTTGATGTCAGAGGCCAAGCCTTAACTAATGCAAAAATCACACTGTAATGCTGACTTTTAGGCTGCCACATCAGGGTTTGTTGATGCTGGGAATTGAACCCTGATCTCCCAGGGGAAAGGGCAAGGTTTGGTGTGTTGGGCCAGGGAGCTGGCATGATGGTGGCTGTCATGTGTGAGTTAAGAGCTGGTTGCCCCATTGATTGCACCACATGGTCTGGTCTTCCCTGCCTACAAACCAGGTGTGACATACCAATAGTGATTACTGTGAACAGAACAGAACACAGAAGAACAGGAGAGAGAACAGAAGAAACTTCTGAGAATCAAGGTGAGCTAAATATAATATCTTATTTCAGCATGCTTGACCCTAGCTGAGGACTTTTATGGTAAAAGGTGGACTAAGCATTTGTTTCTTGTTATGTTTTGTTCGTTTGCTTATTTGTTTGTTTTCTTGTAGAAAACAAACAAACAAATTGCATTGTGGTCAAACAATACAATACCTGACAAAGCTCTGCTGAGAGCTGCCATAACAAAATAGGTTACAATATATCTGTACAATTAATCTTAAATCATTCTAAAAAGGTTATCGTAGTTGTTATTTTAATGAAATATTATAGTATAAATTGTCAATGTTAGAAGGAGCTTTAATGTTGTCGGTAGCGGCGTTGCAGTCGCCATCTAGCTCGTCTTTGGAGGGATGGATGGGCTGGTGAGCACCATGGATCTAATACATCCATGTTGAGCACACACTAATGTGCGGGTAGGAGGAGCAGGGAGACTGGGCTTGAGCTTGGTCTCCAACATAGTGGTAGCAGAAAGATAACACAAGACGAAGGTTACAGAGAGGATGATTCTTCCATATTATATAACTTTTTAAAAAACATGTACACCTCATCTTAATGGTTACCTCTTACTATATTGCTTGTCATTTTTCTTGAATGCAAATAGGCTCAGGAGAGTGAAGAATGTAGAGAGGATGAAAGGAGCATTGAAGCTCATATCAATGAAATGTCTACAGAGATGCTTAAGGTACACCCAGATCTGAACTCTTTAAAGGAGAGAATGAGACGAACCTATGCATACCGAAAGACCTTCATGGCAACTGCCAAGGCAGAGGAAATCATCGAAAAGTTTCCCGCACTGAAGCTTCCTAAAATAGTTGGTATCTTCAAGCATTGAATTGACCATATTTAATTGTATGTGTATTATTTCATTTATGATCATCAAGTATTTTGAGATGACACTTTGTATCCCTCCTTGCAGCTTCTGTGGGAGATGAAGGAGCAATTCCTTGTAGAAGCTGATTGCAGAATGGTCACAGAGCTGGATCGAATGGCAACGAAGATGGTTCAAAGAGCATCTATGTGTGACTTAAAGGACTGCTGCCAGAGGGCAATCAATGCCTGCCTGGATGATTCAGTAAGACGAGGTATCTAGGCCTATATGTGGATCTATAGGAGCCACAATCTGTATTTCTGAAAACAAAAAATATTACAGAATAATTTTATTTCCTCAGGACTCATTAGGGATGCAGCAATTCTACTGCTGCCTTCCATTTTCAGAGAGGACTCATCCTTTCTATACACTCTACTGGAGGTAAATACTGCATTTAAGGTCAAGATTTAGGAATTGGCATTATCCATATTATGGCAACATTGAGTCATTTTGCTGTTTTCACAACAGGTTTTATTTACTGACATGTATCTGTTTTTATTGCATAGGAGCCAAGCGTGCCTACTCCAGCAATCATGCTCCATAACACACACGAGGGGAACCCTTTGCAGGCACAAAGGATAACCCTATACCTGGATGGTATACAGGTTTTGACTGAGGACAGCAGAATGGACAAATCATATGCTATGAGTGCATTAATGTCACTCTATTTTGTTTTTGCTGTCCAGTACCCAAAGGAACTGAGAAAAACTCTTATTTTCATTGAAAGATTTGTGTTGAGGATCAAGGACCACAGTGTTGTACCCATTTCAGTGAAGAGACTATACAACTGTGTCGGAAGTGGGGAGTAGTGAGTAGATGTGTTGCAGCATGGGATTTCATGCTTTATGTTCTTGTTAATGGTCAAATTCCTGCTGCTGCCCTTTGTTTGTACATATTGATAAAAAAAATATCCCTTATTTAATACATATTTTGAACCAATACTTTTTGTTTGATTTTGGCATAGTGACGTCTCTAGATTTCCATTATTGTTACAATACGTAACATTTTGAGTACTTATTACATAACACTGAAAAGTATTTCAACATTATTTAAATCAATGTGAAAACTTTGTGGGATTCCCTCACTTTCTCATGATTCTGTTCCACTGTCACAATTAGTACATACAGTATGTACACTGATTCTTTTCATTGGACCATGCATTATTTTATTGTTTGTAAATAGCTTACAATAAGGTGCAGTAAATGCAGTAAGTGCACCTTGGATTGATTGAACTAAAACTATTTTGTGTCTCTTTCTGCCATGTCACCATTGCTGGAGATTTATTTACACAAATTCACCTACTGAGGACAGCATGATGTGTCTGGCCTGTCATGTTGCTGATTCCACTGGACCTATGCTGACTTTTGACCTGTTCTCCCCTGGGACCTACACAGCCTCTCCTGTTTTGTTGGACTATCTTTAAATAAATGTTTTTCTCATTAAAATGTTTCGAATGTTTGTTCAATGTCAACATGATAAATGACCACAATATAATATGAACTAAACTGATCTGTAGAATACAACAGGGTTCTTTATAGGACCCTCAGAAGACAAGACGGTTATCGGAGAAAACCTTTGAAAAGGGATGTTTTTAGAACCCCCAGTGTCAGGTCTAGATGAAACTCCCTGCATGGGTTCTAGATGAAACCCTTGAAACATAAAAGGGTTCTTAGTGGAACTCCCTGCATGGGTTATAGATGAAACCCTTGACAAACGAAAGGGTTCTTAATGGAACTCCCTGTGTGGGTTCTAGATGAAACCCTTGAAATACGAAAGGGTTCTTAGTGGCACTCCCTGCGTGGGTTCTAGATGAAACCCTTGAAATACAAAAGGGTTCTTAGTGGCACTCCCTGCGTGGGTTCTAGATGAAACCCTTGAAATGCAAAAGGGTTCTTAGTGGAACTCCGTGTGTGGGTTCTAGATGAATCCCTTGAAATACAAAAGGGTTCTTAGTGGAACTCCCTGTGTGGGTTCTAGATGAAACCCTTGAAACATGAAAGGGTTCTTAGTGGAACTCCCTGCGTGGGTTCTTTGTAGAACCTCTAATGGGGGGTTCTGGGTGGAACCTTACACACACAGTTCTAGGTATAACCCTTCATGTTGGGTTCTAGGTAGACCCTCCAAAAGGGTTCCAGGTGGAACCTTTATAAAAAGGTTCTACCTGGAGCCAAAAAGGGTTCTCCTATGAGGACGAGCCGAAGAAGCTTATATGGTTCTACTTACCACTTTTATTTCTAAGAGTGTAGGGAGAAGTTTTTATTTACACGATGAGTCGGGTGTGTCTTGACCTCCGCCGAACCCCTGAGCCCGACTCACCGAACCCCTAGGGTTCGATCGAACCCAGGTTAAGAACCACTAGACTAGGGTGTATACATGAGTTTTAAGATGGGACTTAAATGCTTCTACTAAGGTAGCATCTTTAACTGTTTCCGGCATTTCAGAGTAATGGAGCCCAAATAGAAAACGCTTTATCGCCCGCAGACTTGTTTAGGGCTCTGGGAGTCAGGTCCTGACTATCGATTCACAATGAAATGAACAGAAGTGTAAGTTGCATCATCAAACAAGTTCAACTCCTGTGCCATGTCAAAGCAGTAAAACCATGAAAGTAACTAAAAATACAAAAAAAAGCATGACAGCAATAAACTTCAACGTGCATGTTTCTCGACGAGTGTTGCGGAATAATCTGGTGTCATCCCGGCCTTACTGCTGGTAAATTGCTAAATAGGGCGTTGATCGCTCATGCTGCGCCTCGTTGACTTGAGCCTCACCGAAGCAACCTGGAAAAACAGGGAGCAGCTAAAAACACATTATATTCTATCTAAATCAAATCAATAACACATTATGCTTACAATGATATACAGCGTTGGGCAGCAGTGACTACATTTCTCAGTAACATGGTCGTAACGTCACTGTTTTCTCCATAGAATAGTTTTTCAGTGCTGCAGCTTAGTAGCTTAGCAGTCATGCATGGAGTGGTAATGTGGAGCATCATTGTGGTGCATCTGAAATAGGGTTGAACAAATCAAGCACTCCTACTACGTTGGAAGTCCTAAACTCACCATGAGCTTACCGTAGCTCACAGCTCATTACTTACTGTTAAAATGTACATATACTGTATATTTATATACACATATATAAATACATAAATAATATATATATATATACACCGTATTTTTCGGAGTATAAGTCGCACCGGAGTATAAGTCGCACCTGGCGAAAATGCATAATAAAGAAGGAAAAAAACATATATAAATCGCACTGGAGCCCGGCCAAACTATGAAAAAAACTGCGACTTATAGTCCGAAAATACGGTATATATATATATATATATATATATATATATATATATATATATATATATATATATATATATATATATATATATATATATGTCTTAATAAGGTTATCCAAAAAATAGTGCTCGATACCGTAGTAGAGCGCAATATATGTATGTGTGGGAAAAAATCACAAGACTATTTCATCTCTACAGGCCTGTTTCATGAGGGGGGGTTCCCCTCAATCATCAGGAGATCTCCTGATGATTGAGGGGAACCCCCCCTCATGAAACAGGCCTGTAGAGATGAAATAGTCTTGTGATCTTTTCCCACACATACATATATATATATATATATATATATATATATGCTTGGTTCTTTTATGAATTTATTATGGGTCTACTGAAAATGGGACCAAATATGCTGGGTCAAAAGTATATACATACAGCAATGTTCATATTTGGTTACATGTCCCTTGGCAAGTTTCACTGCAATAAGGTGCTCTTGGTAGCCATCCACAAGCTTTTGGCAAGCTTCTGGTAGAATTATTCACCACTCCTCTTGACAAAAGTGGTGCAGTTCAGCTAAATTAGTTGGTTTTCTGACATGAACTTGTTTCTTCAGCATTGTCCACACGTTTAAGTCAGGACTTTGGGAAGGCCATTCTAAAACCTTCTTTCTAGCCTGATTTAGCCATTCATTTACCACTTTTGACATGTGTTTGGGGTCATTGTCCTGTTGAAACACCCAACTGCGCCCAAGACTCAACCTCCGGGCTGATAACTTTAGGTTGTCCTGAAGAATTTGGAGGTAATCCTCCTTTTTCATTGTCCCATTTAAAGCACAATTTCCATTGGCAGCAAAACAGGCCCAGAGCATAGTTTTACCACCACCATGCTTGACGGTAGGTGTGGTGTTCCTGGGATTAAAGGCTTAACCTTTTCTCCTCCAAACATATTGCTGGGTATTGTGGCCAAACAGCTCAATTTTTGTTTCATCTGACCAAAAAACTTTCCTCCAGAAGGTCTTATCTTTGTCCATGTGATGTAAGATATAACAATAAATTGCGTCAAAATTCCCTTTGGTTAGCAATATAATTTCAAATGTTATTAATCGTAAGACAGTGATTGAATACCACACGTTGAAAAAACGTGGTGATCCTGCTCACTCCTTCGAGAAGCAACTGAATTGCTAGCGACCTTAAATGCTAACATGAGCATGTGAATGAGTACTCTTTGAGTACATTCAACAATACCATGGTAATAATGATAACCGTGATAATTTTGGTTCAATAACTGTGATTGTTAGTAGTTTGTCGCTGCAGTTGCATTAGCCGCAGCCTAGGTGTTATGCTTACGATCAAAAGTGGGTAGTAACGCGCTACATTTACTTATGTAACTTTTTGGATGAATTGTATTTGTCAGAGTAGTTTCAATGTAACATACTTTTGGCTTTTATTTGAGTATTCTTGTGAAGAAAAAACGCTACTTTTACTCAGTTACATTGCGACCTTGCTTCCGGCAACAGTCACATGACTCGGTTTAGCTAATCCAACGTAAGCAGTAGTGACGTTTGATTCCATTTCACCAATCAAACAAGCACAAAGTACAGCTATAGGAAGCTGAAATAGGTCAGTATTTTTAAAGTTTATGATAAAACAGAGACCTACTTACTTGTTTAATAAGTATCAGAAAGTTCCCAAAGAAGACAATTTAATTACGTGACATGACACCAGCACATCTCGGCTGAACAGAAACCTCCTAAAACAGTTGACTAAAAAAGCGATCTTTTTGTATGTCTCTGATGATCCTATTAACTACACATGCCATTTAAACACAATAAAACATTAATAAAAACATCAAAAAGCTGTGAAAAGTTGCACTTATCTGTTAGATCCGTAGCTGCAAAGTTATTAGTGCTAGCTTATTAGCATCTGGAATTATCTTCTTCTATTGTATCTACATCGAGCATAGCTAAACAAGCTGAAATGACCACAATCACCCCCTAGTGTACGAGAAACACACTGCATACGGCCATCAGTCACATTAGAGATAGAAACCATGAAACTACAACTGCACACGCACTTGTGAAAATAGAATAAACTGAATTATTTGACAAATCAGACTAATTTAACACATTGAAATGTATATACTGTCAGCAACAAATCTTCAATGATTACTTTTAAACTGGTAATAAGAACATTATATGAAGTGCTGTCATCTGTGTTAGTATAAATGTTCACATTTCAGCTTACATAAACTGTACTTACACAAACATGTTGAAGTAATTTATACATGAATTTTATGGTTTACACACACACACACACCAACTACACTTGTAGTCCAAGAACCATTAAAAAAATATCTAATAAATAAATCAGAAGTTACTCACAAGTTTCTCAAGACTTGAGTAGTTTCTTCACAGAATACTTACTCTTACTCAAGTATTTATTTTGATGACTACTTTCTACTTGAGTCGTAGTATTCTAAAGTAACGGTACTCCTGAGTACAATTTTTGGAAACTTTACCCACCTCTGCTTACAATAAAAAAACATTTGTTTTGTGCTACAATCGACTTTTTTTGCGTCGTACTACCGTTTACAGTAGATTGTGATGTTGCAGACCCCTAGCTCACGTAAACAAACGTGGTGTCAATCATACGGGAATCCCTTACTCCTTCAGAAGAAGGCCTCCCGTGAGGAAGGAATAAAAATGCAGGGTTCAACACGTCAAACCTCACCAGACATCCTAAAAGGCGGCCAGCATCGCAACAATGATACCCGAAAGACCACCAAGACACCTGCAATGCTATACCTGTATAAGCTGATCAATGCCAGCCCCCAAAAAATACGATATATTTCTAGAAATGCCCTTAGTTTTACAAGCTATTTACTTATGTTCCAGTCATTGACTTTACATAACAGTCTTAATTGCAGGATGCATAACTATTCTTGTTTCAAAATGTTTAAATAACTGTCAGGAACTCGCTTGGCTGCAGTAGTTGTGACCACAAGATAACAGGAGGACGACGTGCAGGTAAGACAAGCATTTAATTACTGTAACACAGGTAACAGCAGCTCACATGCACGCTAATAGAGTCAGTAACACGATCAGAGCCATGACTGCGGGGCGAGGCACATAAATAGCAGCCTAATTGGCAACTGGAACCAGGTGTGCAAGGCTGCCAATCTGGGACAGGTGAGGAAAGAGCGCTCTGGGGAAAAAAAACTAAGGAAACATGACAGTATCCGAGACCTGACATGACAGGTCGTCACAATAACTATCAAAATAAGACATTTGGTTCTCCCCAAAATTCTGCAACATCTCAAGGGTGTTTAATTTAAAAATTGAGAGTTGAGTAATGCTTGTTTTCAGAATAAAATACTTAATTTTCTAAAAGTCCTGCTAATTTCTAAATATAGGAATCTTATTTTAGGATGTCTTTATCAAGTAAAATTAACTCACTGCAAGATGAGATAATTTCACTAGTTTTTAGTATTTATTTCCTTAAATCTAGTCTTTTTATCTTACATTTTGTCAGCTCTTTTCTGCAGTGCATTTCTGAGCCGCTGCTATTCTTCAGTTGTATGTTCGCTTGCTTATTCCGACGTGATCACCACATTCCCGCATAGAAATAGAAATAAGATCTAAAGACATAACCTTCACGACTGATTTATGGATGTAATGTTAGCCCTACCATGGTAATGATATCAGTTTTTGTTAAGTCAAATACACATTTCTTTAAGTTTAAGAACAATTGATATAAATGAATTATCAGTATCAGTTTCAGCTTAAAATATATATATATATATATGTTATGCATCCCTAATCAGAAATCATTGGTTTTAAGGACCCGTAGCCTCCAGATGACTGACGATAAACTAACAATCAGAATCAGAAATACTTTAATAATCTCCGAGGGGAAATTAAGATTTTCAGCACAATCCCATTCAAGAGCAGACAAACATTACAGGGAGACAGAACAGGATCGCTGACGGGTCTGCCAACTTCCGGAGCCCCTTACAAAAAAGGTGAGAAACAGGTAAATGCTGGGGAGGTGCGGGGAGAAAACAAACTATTCAGTCTAAGCCTGGGCCCTGTAGAGGAGGTCCAAACTGAGGTCAAGGGAAAAAAAATCTCATAGCCATAGGACACATAAACATGTGTGTAAAAGGGAAACATCAAAGAACACAAAGGACATTAAATACATTATAAGAGCAGAGCTGATGCAACCAGCCACTTCTACACACAGCCACACAATTAAAACAACAACAACAACAAAATACATACACACTGTGATGGCCTCTGCGGTGTTCCACGCCATCGTCTGCTGGGGTTGGGGGAGCATGGCCAGAAACAGGAGCAGACCCAACAAAGCAACCAAGAGAGCCGAATCCACCCTCGGCCGCCCACCAACTCTCGGCCAGTGTACAGTCCATGGATGAGCAAGGACACGTCCAAGGAGACTGAGGTGTCCGATACTTGCTCATTCAGCCAAGACACTGTGAAGCTTGTCCGTCCCGGCGCAGCCCTGTCCATATTTTTTGCTCCTGAAAATGATCCTACAGACATTTCTCCTATTATCAATTTGTTTTTGAGTAACCAGTAGATAAATAACTGTAGTTGGAACGCCCCCTTTCCACCGCCAGACTCGATATGTCGCCCTCTCTTAGTGTGACGTCATCTAAAGAACTGGAGCCCATTTCCCCACATAGACAGTGTGGACAAAGTCATGTAAAACTATTATTTTGATCAGGCCCTCGTCCATGGTTACTCCATAACTAAAAAATCCTCCAAATCTGGAGCCCCACTTAAGCAAGTTGACGATTTTAAGTACCTCGATTCCTGAATCATAGATTCCGGTAATGACTTCCGTACCAGGAAAGCCCAAAACCGGAAAGCATGTAATAAAATGGACAGCATATGTCAACTTGCCCATTTCACTTAAAGGGGAACATTATCACAATTTCAGAAGGGTTAAAACCATTAAAAATCAGTTCCCAGTGGCTTATTTTATTTTTTTAAGTTTTTTTCAAAATTTTACCCATCACGCAATATCCCTAAAAAAAGCTTCAAAGTGCCTGATTTTAACCATCGTTATAAACACCCGTCCATTTTCCTGTGACGTCACACAGTGATGCCGATACAAACAAACATGGCGGATAGAACAGCAAGCGATAGCGACATTAGCTCGGATTCAGACTCGGATTTCAGCGGCTTAAGCGATTCAACAGATTACGCATGTATTGAAACGGATGGTTGTAGTGTGGAGGCAGGTAGCGAAAACGAAATTGAAGAAGAAACTGAAGCTATTGAGCCATATCGGTTTGAACCGTATGCAAGCGAAACCGACGAAAACAACACGACAGCCAGCGACACGGGAGAAAGCGAGGACGAATTCGGCGATCGCCTTCTAACCAACGATTGGTATGTGTTTGTTTGGCATTAAAGGAAACTAACAACTATGAACTAGGTTTACAGCATATGAAATACATTTGGCAACAACATGCACTTTGAGAGTGCAGACAGCCCAATTTTCATCAATTATTATATTCTGTAGACATACCCTCATCCGTGCTCTTTTCCTGAAAGCTGATCTGTCCAGTTTTGGAGTTGATGTCAGCAGGCCAAGGAAGCTGGGGTCGATATTCTTCTCTTGATCATCTTCGGTGGCATAAGGGACGGTGTGAGCCAAGACATCCAGGGGGTTTAGCTCGCTCGTCTGCGGGAACAAACTGCCGCCATTGCTTGCCGTGCTACCGAGGTCCTTTGTCCCTGAATTGCTCACACACTCCGGCAGATTCAATGGGGGTCTGGCGGCAGATTTCTTTGACTTTATCGTTGGAAATGCATCTGCTTTGAGTGTCGCAGGATATCCACACATTCTTGTCATCTCTGCCGTAGCATAGCTTTCGTCGGTAAAGTGTGCAGAACAAACGTCCAATTTCTTGCCACTTTCGCATCTTTGGGCCACTGGTGCAACTTGAATCCGTCCCTGTTCGTGTTGTTACACACCGACGAGGCATGATGTCTCCAAGGTACGGAAAACAGTCGAAAAAACGGAAAATAACAGAGCTGATTTGACTCTGTGTTTGAGAAAATGGCGGATTGCTTCCCAATGTGACGTCACGTTGTGACGTCATCGCTCCAAGAGCGAATAATAGAAAGGCGTTTAATTCGCCAAAATTCACCCATTTAGAGTTCGGAAATCGGTTAAAAAAATATATGGTCTTTTTTCTGCAACATCAAGGTATATATTGACGCTTACATAGGTCTGGTGATAATGTTCCCCTTTAAGCAAGTTGACGATTTTAAGTACCTAATCATAGATTCCGGTAATGACTTCCGTACCAGGAAAGCCCGAGACTGGAAAGCATGTAATAAAATGGACAGCATATGTCAACTTGCCCATTTCACTTAAGCTAGACCTCTTTAAGTCTACCGTCGAACCCATCCTCATGTACGGCTCCGAGACCTGGACCTTCAATGCGCGCCTTCACAAACGCATTGATGGTTGCTATACTAACCTGCTTCGAAGAGTTCAAGGCTTGTCGTGGCAGTCCCATTCCACCTTGGACAAAATATACGGCAACCTACCTCGAGCAAGCACCCGTCTGAGCCAATGTCGTGCACAGTTTGCTGGTCACTGCTGCCGTGCCAAGACGGAGCTGATATCACAGCTTCTCCTTTGGAAACAATCTACCAGGAATCGCCTCACCTACCGCAAAGTAATCGCACGGGACAATGGGAATCTTGTTTCAGAGCTGGGCTCTGCCATGGGTGACCCCGACTGCTGGCGGAGGGTTGTGCAAGGTCTCTCGGCTACAGTCGCACATTGATGATGATGATGACTTTATAACTGATACGATTAACATTATGAGCAAAAAATAAATATAAAAGAATGGCCATTTTTGGATGTCCCTGCTTTTCCATAGACACCATAGACCAGGGGTTACCAACGCGGTGCCCGCGGGCACCAGGTAGCCCGTAAGGACCAGATGAGTAGCCCGCTGGCCTGTTCTAAAAATAGCTCAAATAGCAGCACTTACCAGTGAGTTGCCTCTATTTTTTAATTGTATTTATTTACTAGCAAGCTGGTCTCGCTTTGCTCGACAATTTTAATTCTAAGAGAGACAAAACTCAAATAGAATTTGAAAATCCAAGAAAATATTTTAAAGACTTGGTCTTCACTAACTGACAAAGAAACAGATAACAGATTTGGTGTCCAGTTCAAAGTGTGACATGATTTATTTAAAAATTAGAGAGTTGACTTTTGTATTTTACACGAGTTATTATTTGTACAAACATGGTGCAAAGTAATTCATGATTTGTTAAAAAATGTTAGTGGCTAGCTAGTTAAAATGGGATATTGTGATTTCACAAGACTGTCTTAGAAGTGATCATTTGAAAACGTTCAATTTGAAAAATGTGCACTTGGAGAAAATATAAAAATAAAGTGTTGCATATTAATATTTATCTGTTTCTATATATATTTATTGTGAAAAATTATTAAGATGGTCAGTGTTTCCACAAAGATAAACATCATTAATTATTAATAATAACATAGATTTAAAGGTAATTTGAGCAAATTGGCTATTTCTGGCTATTTATTTAAGTGTGTATCAAACTGGTAGCCCTTCGCATTAATCAGTACCCAAGAAGTAGCTCTTGGTTTCTAAAAGGATGGTGACCCCTGCCATAGACTGTGTTACCTCATGCTATTTCAGCTTTTCCTCAAGCATCTTGAGAAAAACATCAGTAAAAATGGACACCAAATAGAATACTAGTGACTTTCTTTCTTTTTCTCATGTTTTTGAGCGCCAGGTCTGCTCTTCTTTCTCCGTTTCTCCCATCGAGGCTGTTCCTGATTTTCGGGATCGAATTTGGCCTGAGTCTTTTTACATGTTTTCATTGTCATTTCATTTCAGAGTTAAAATCAGGCATTCCAAAATGTGTAGAACCAAGCCAAAAATGACTACTATTTTTAGGTCCAGAAGTATGAAATAAGTGCCAATGTTGCCAGCCCTTTTAAGGAAGGAATGACTCACCCTCCCTTCTCTTTAGGATGTCAGTGTTGTGCGCTCCCTTTACTGCCCCACTTCTCTCTCTCTCTGCTGGCTTCATGAAGCATACTTGCTGATGCTGCACAATACAACTTTTTTTGCTGTCCACAAATGGAGTTTAACTGAAGCGTCCCATTTTTTTTTAAATAGGGCTAATTCAGAATGTGCCTACAACCAATCCAATGTTTTTTTTCTTCCCATAATGGTGCCATTTAAATCTTTTAGAGAACTGTTGCTGAACCATTGCATCGGCAAGGGGGGGCATACAGTGTAACTGCCCCGCAGAGAGGCCTGGTGAGAACGCGGAGGCAAGACAATCCATTTTTTCACCATCTTGCTTATCCTCGACAAATATCCTGCTGCTATTTCCCAGCACGACACACTAAAAAGATAATGGTTACTTTTGGTAACCACATCGCTGTTTTTTTTCCCATCAGCTCTCATTTTGAAAAAAGTACTTCCAGTAGGGATGTTCGGATCATGGTTTTATGCTGCCGATTACGATACCGATCACTTGTATTAGCTGTAAAGGATTTAATGTATTAATGCTCTGTTACGGCGCATGCTCGTATCGTCATTCCCTCCGCTGCAGGAGCAGCGAGAAGCTTTGCTGTGAGTGCAGCCATACACGCCCCTGCGCATCCCGCTCAGACCGCGGTCACGCGCCTACACGGCTGAGGGCAATTTCCAATCAGCGCACCTGGATCTAATGAGTCTCGACAGTATAAAGACCTACGCAGCCTACAATCTAGCGCCGGAACGTAGCTCTCTGTCTACAGTAAGCTTTGCGTCTCTGGCTCCTCTCCTATGTTTGCTCTACGAATTCCTCTGCTCCTTGAGCTCATTTGTTCCTGTCGTTTCCCTGTTCCCGCAGTATCCTCTGTCGCCTTGGAAGTGAGCTGTGCATGTAACAGACGGGACCTACGTCTGCTTAGTAGGGGTAAATCACTCTTCCCTGAATGGCAGGAAGTTAGAAGAGCTAAATCCCTAACCCCCAGACCTATTAGTCTTGTGTCCACTCTGCCTGTCCAGTCAAAACACAATAGCTTAGGCTCTAGGATTTTACCTGTCACAGTGTGAACCTAAAGTACAGAATAAGTGAGTAAGTGTCAGTGTGTGGTACTTACTGTATTCCCCCTAACTATTATGCTCCAGTACAGAGGACGAGACGCCCCTACTTCAGAGAAAAGAAAAACTTCACAATAAAATCAGTATCGTGAAAGTTGAAAAAGATTGATATTTATTAACACTAGTATTAGTATTCTAATACTAAGTAAAATAGAAAAGTAAATAACAAAATATATAAACAAAATATAGACTTATAGGAATGATTTCTATAATAATCTGTAACCACTATAAGAATCCCAAAACGTTGTGTTCACCTTCACTTCACTCGAGTGGCACAATAACACCTGAAAACTGGATTCAACACCATCAGCATGTGTCTATACACAAAAAAAAACAGCAAAATTCCCACATATGCAAATAGCAGTTGTATGCTTGTGAACACAATGCACACACAGTACCTTTCCTATTAATAGTAAACCCAAAAACAGTCTCACACAGTTTCCACAGTATTCAATGTCCTCTCAATGTTCACAGTCAGTTCAAAGTTCCTTTTCGGTTTGGATTGTCCCACGCAACGTTCCGTTTGAAAAACAAAAAAAACCTGTGTCCATCATGAGCGCATTGTCCGGTCCAAATGGTGAAGTTATGTGTGGCAGGGAAGTCTTTTTACTCACCAATCGCACCGTATACCACTGGCGTGAGAGGATGAGGAGGAGAGCTGGGAGAGAGGAGCCCCAAACACGTCCGCACTTCAGCAGTCAACAGGCTGGCGCCGTCCTTCTCTGATGTGAGGAGACTCCCACGTTGACGACGGTTAGTCATATAACTAAATAAAAGAACACTTTTCCCTCACTAACGAGGACGGGTGCCTCGCACTACGCGACTTATACTTGTTGCTCGTATAATGGCGGGCGGATCTTCTGCGTTGTTAGCGTGGAGTCTTCCGCTCTTCCACACGCCACTCAACCCTTAACAGTTCTGTAGCTCAGATTACCCTATCACACACGCGGTAACTAAGAGCTAAACTGTTATATACTATTATCTTACCGAAAATCTTCGTCAGCCTCGGAGCTCTTCAGGAGTCGCCATCTTCCGTCTCTCTCTGTTTTTTCCCTCTCTTCTCTTGTCCCGCCCCTCCTCTCCTCCCATTCGCCAGTCCACCATCCTGCTAGTCATTGATTGGCCGAGCCTATGGCCAAGGTCCTGGGTGCGATTGGATGAAAATGTTTTGAGGGATCTCAGGTTATTATAGATACATAAAGAAATATATGTGCACAATATTAGGTGTACACCGACACTGTGCGCCTCACTTCCCTGGATCCCCCTCTGGACCATGACTGCCTCCCACGATCCTCGACTTTTCTCGCTTTGGACACGGACCTCAGGACGCCTCTCTCCAGCCCCTTGGACCTCCCGCTTGGATCACGGACCTTCTTCTGCCCAGCCCCTTTGGACTTGTTTGCCTTTCCAACCAACACGCACTTACAACAACCTCCTGGTAATATTTCCTTGGTAATACCTGCACATAGTCTTGCATGCACACACAAAGTAGTACATAACATTATGAGTGCTATTAACAAAATCAACACAATATTTAATGTCAGGCTTGCTCCTGACAGTTTGCTCATGTGTTTGTGTTTTTCAATGTTTAATTTTTGGTTCCGGTCTTGCGCTCTTATTTTTCGGTTGCACTTCCTGTTTACTTGTCCTGCAGCACCTAAGGTTGTACGGTAAACCGGTATTAGTATAGTACCGCGATACTAATGAATCATATTTGGTACTATATCGCCTCTGAAAAGTACCGGTCCGGCACCCCCCGCCCCAGTATCTAGTCCATACTACTATGATTAGGTCAATAATTTTTGGCATCACAACATCTTCTTTCGTTTTTTTAAAATTGATATTATGTTTATAAACTCAAGAAATATGTCCCTGGACACATGAGGATTTTGAATATGACCAATTTGTGATCCTGTAACGACTTGGTATTGTATTGATACCCAAATTTGTGGTATCATCCAAAACTAATGTAAAGTATCAAACAACAGAAGAATAAGTGATTATTACATTTTAACAGAAGTGTAGATAGAACATGTTAAAACAGAAATTAAGCAGATATTAACAGTTAATGAACAAGTAGATTAATAATTCATTTTGTACCACTTGTCCTCAATAATTTTGACAAAATAATCGAATGAAAAATGACAATATGTTACTGCATATGTCAACAGCCAAATTAGGAGCCTTTGTTTGCTTACTTACTAATAAAAGACAAGTTGTCTTGCATGTTCACTATTTTATTTAAAGACAAACTTGCAATAATAAGCATATGTTTAATGTACCCTAAGATGTTTTGTTCAAATAAAGCCAATAATGCAATTTTTTGTGGTCCCCTTTATTTAGAAAAGTACCGACAAGTATCGAAATAATTTTGGTACCGGTACCAACATATTGATACAACACTAGCAGCACATTTACTTTGTTTGCCAGCGCACCTGTTCTTGTCATTCAGGTCTTTTTAGTTTCAGCTGTTGCTGCTCACCGACTGCTGGCTTCGTGTACTTTGTAGATTGCTTAGTATGCATGTGGTCTGTTTAAACTTGGTTCCTGCATAGCTTTCCCAATGCTTCCAGTGCACTTCCCGGCTGCACAATAGCCTTTGTTTTGTCATTAAATATAATTTTACCTGCACAACGTCTGCTGTCCTCTGCATCTTGGGTCACGTCGTGAGCAGCGCTCACCAGAGCCTAACAATTTAAACTAGTTCTCTTTTATTACATACAATACAATACAACATAGTCATTAGTACACAATAATTAAACACTAGCAAAAAAACTACTAGCTACTACTCATTTACATAATTTTGTTTTTGTCCTCAAATTCCACCTGTGTCCAGGGAATTATTCCCTAGGTGTGTAGACATTGACAAAAACAACACACCTTTATTTTGAGAAAATAAATATATCAACCTAATTATTAAAGAATCATATACGGATACAACCCTTAGTATCGACACCACCTATTTATGGATCGATACCACCCCTCTTCTTACATACAATGCTGACACACCAATAGCTGTTGTTATAGTATTCTCTCTCTAAACTCCTATTAATCTACGTATATATTTCATTGTATTCACTTCTTATGGTCTGCTGTGGTTGTATCTACAGTTGTTAAAGTACCAGTAGTGAAAAAACAAGTTGACTTTATATGCATACTCGAGTTTCATTGTGTCCTTTAAACCAGTGGTCCCCAACCTTTTTGGAACCACGGACCGGTCAACGATTGAAAATTTGTCCCACGGAACGGGGGGGGTATGGTATTATATTTTTTTTTTTTGGGGGGGGAGGTTTTTTTGGTTGGCACACTAATTGTAAATGTGTCTTGTGTTTTTTATGTTGATTTAATTTAAAAAAATAATAATAATAATTTTTTTTAAATTGTTTTAATTTTTTTTAAATTTCTTGTGCGGCCCGGTATCAATCCACGGACTGGTACCGGGCCGTGGCCTGGTGGTTGGGGACCACTGCTTTAAACCATATCCGATTGTATTTACGATCCGCAAAGTTTGTGAAAATACTGTCGAATCATCACAAAATTCAAAGAAATTCAGTCGGCCATTTTGAATATTTCGCCCTGAATATCTTATTATTTCCGTAGATTCTGCACTCTGACCATATTATCAGAGCAGTCATACTGGAAATACGCACACATTTGAAAGAGATGTGCTGTTCATCAATACAATCCTTATGTAAGACAATAACATGTTTGGCTTTTTTTTGCATTCAAAATCGTAAATAAATCGCTAACAATTGAGTCGCAGATTGAGGGTCCTCCTATTGCGCCCATTATACTCTTTAAAAACATCCAGAATCTATCAACATTACTTAATTTACATGTCGTCACCTGGAAATTAACCAAATTTGAGCAATATTGTTATTATAAGCGCTAACGCAAACGGTCTATTTTAGCGGCGCATTGATAGCAGTGAGCTAATGCTAGCTTACGCTGCTATTGTTGACATACTAAATTGGCGGCTGCTTCTGCTTCGTCTCAAACGTGCTTAAAGTAAATTCTAGATTATAATTCATGCATCTCTCGCCTGGTAGAAGACAAAAGCGGCCAAGGACCGACAGACTGGTCCACTTTGACATTCCCGAGACGGCAAAAAAGACACAAAAGGATGCTAGTTGCCGCAACTTTTTTAACCCTTCGTGAGGATTGTGATTGAATTTTCATCCAAACGGGATTATGTGAGCGTCTAATTGGTGGACATGTCAGCGAGAGTGTAAATATTACAGCAAGTGCTTGTTTTATAATGGTTAGTTTGTATGTTTAGCACCTGGCAATGTTGCTAATGCTACAGTGTTACAATTAGGGATGTCCGATAATGGCTTTTTGCCGGTATCCGATATTCCGATATTGTCCAACTCTTTAATTACCGATACCGATATCAACCGATACCGATATCAACCGATACTGATATCAACCGATATATACAGTTGTGGAATTAGCACATTATTATGCCTAATTTGGACAACCAGGTATGGTGAAGATAAGGTAATTTAAAAAAAAATGAATAAAATAAAATAAGATAAATAAATTAAAAACATTTTCTTGAATAAAAAAGAAAGTAAAACAATATAAAAACAGTTACATAGAAACTAGTAATTAATGAAAATGAGTCAAATTAACTGTCAAAGGTTAGTACTATTAGTGGACCAGCAGCACGCACAATCATGTGTGCTTACGGACTGTATCCCTTGCAGACTGTATTGATATATATTGATATATAATGTAGGAACCAGAATATTAATAACAGAAAGAAACAACCCTTTTGTGTGAATGAGTGTAAATGGGGGAGGAATGTTTTTTGGGTTGGTGCACTAATTGTAAGTGTATCTTCTGTTTTTTATGTTGATTTAATAAAAAAAAACAAAAAAAACAAAAACAAAAAAAACATACCGATAATAAAAAAAACGATACCGATAATTTCCGATATTATATTTTAACGCATTTATCGGCCAATATTATCGGACATCTCTAGTTACAATAAAGTTTCATCCGTTTAGCACTCGGGTTCTAAAACTTATTGCTAAACCTATTTGTATTCAGGTTCAAAAATATAAGGTTTTATATCATATTTTTCCCCAAAGTAGTCATTGTTGGCTCTCACAAAGTGTGCTTGAATAGAATTGTTGTTGATGGGGAAGGGATCTGTGGTTCCTAACGCTACGTCACGGAATATGTGACTGGCTTCCTCATGAACTCTCAAAACTGCTCAGGAATCTCAGTGAGATTGATACTATATTTTTATCATATCTATTTATTCGCAAACTTTGGAAGTCTTTTGGTTTCAGAATTCATACATATAAGATAATAGCTTCAATATGGAGGCAACTTGTTTTATCCACTCTACTGGTATTTTAAAGTTTACTAAGCACTTATTTTCTGGTGTTGTTTGAAGCTAGTTTAGCGGTTAGCTTAGCTTTTAGCATGGCTGCTCCTGGCATGCTTTTGGTGTGTAACTTGACAAACTTCATAATGATAAATATACTAGGAAATGCAGTTTATTTGCGGTAATGGAGGTGATTGTTATTAGCTTAGGCCCCTTCTACACTAAGCCGGCTAAGGTTATCCAGTGTAAATCCCACCTAACCTTAACCTTGTCCACACACACACAATGGTCGTTTAAGACCCCCTCCCACCCTCCGTCCGCCGGCGCATCATGTATTTCAATTAACTGGAATCCAGTGTGCTGTGAGGCCCTATTGTAGTGAATTACACCTGTGCCATCATAAATTATTTAAATCTTTATTGGACATGTGAAAGTAAACAATGTGATAAAGAACATTTTACATCAGTCAATCTAAGGATCTTGATATCTGGTCAGGACACTCCTCACTCTTTTGCCTTCACTTTCCTTTTCCATTCGTTTTTGATGACTTTATATACTCCGGACCTAGACGTTGAGTCCGTGAGATACATGGCGGACAATAACTGATACAGTCTGCTTTGCCAGTCCAAATGCATTCAATGTTTTCCGTAGTCTCCTCTCGACAGCCAGGTAATACAAAGCACACGCTACCTTTTTTATCACATCCACGGGAGTCCGCATTCTCGTTGTCTCTCCTTCAACAAATAGAAGGAGAGACAACGGTAAGTAGAATCACAGCTGACCCGGACATTCGAAAGTTCTCTTGCCGTGTGAGATGTGTTGTGTCCGAAATAGTTGCAATCGGGCGTTTTCTTCTCTTAAGGTATTCATGTGTGATTTTCACAAGCGTCTGTACCAGTGACGTGCAGTCAGGGGAGGCAGGTGAGGCGTGGCCTCACGTGCCATCATGGAAAGAAAAAAAATGTAAATAGAAAAAATAATGATTACATTATTATTTGAATCCAATGATTATACTATAAAGTTATTTTCCATTTAACTTCACCAGTTTTAGATAATTTTTATTCAAAATCGCTGAATTTTCACATTTGCCGTTCAAATACTGAGAAGAGACTTGCGGTGAGTCACCAGCAAGTTGAGGCACGTCACTGAGTTGAGCCTCACCATGGATTGCGCAATGACTCGGCTAACTGCTGGCCTGCTGTGCAGTGAGAACGTATTGCTATATGAATTATATTATACATTTCCATAGTTTAGTTAGCTGAGGTATATAATGTAGAGTGTATTTTGTCAACAACTGTATGTGTGAAACGTATTTCTTGTGCTGAGTAATCATAAAACTGCTGCGAAGACGCACTGTGTGAGGCTCGCAGTAATCCCGCCTCCTGGTGGTAGAGGGCGCTAGTGATCCCAGAGATCATTCTTGCAACTACTCGGCTGCAGAAGAAGTGACAACAAGCAGCAACAGTTAGCAGCGATCGTTTATGTGTTCCTCTTGCCTGGACTTTTAACATGGAGGATTACATATCTAAAATAAAGCAGTTTTCCAAACTGTACTTTCAATCGAAGCAGGAGGTAATACTTAAAGGAAGATCTCCATCGAGACAGAGATACTTTTAAAACTGAAGAAAGATAAGGAAGACTTCTATAAACAAGTTATCGATGCTTTTGTTCAAAAGGAGCTGCGCATGGACTTCATTTATAAGTAAAGGTAAGACCATAATAACGTTTTTGTTTTTAATTAAATGTGATTTTTTTTTGTGTGCTACAGTTTGTATGTGTAAAGTTAATGTTAAGTTAAAGTACCAATGATTTTCACACACACTAGGTGTGGTGAAATGTGTCCTCTGCATTTGACCCATCCCCTAGATCACCCCCTGGGAGGTGAGGGGAGAAGTGGGCAGCAGCGGCGCTGCGCCTGGGAATAATTTTTGGAGATTTAACCCCCAATTCCAACCCTTGATGCTGAGTGCCAAGCAGGGAAGAATGCTGGTATGATCTTTTAAACATAACCCGTTAACTGCTGCCAATCAAATGGTGAATAAGATACTCTTTAGGGTTCATATGTTTGTAAATCTGACTGTGATGAAGTCAGTGCCTCACCAGCCATGAACCTCACCGCACGTCACTGGTCTGTACATGTAGAAGAAGGAGAAACACGGGCATGTCTGGATGACTCGCCTCCATCTTTCCAGTGGTTATTTCCGGTTGTCATGAAGCTGGCTGTGGCGCGTTCTTTCGGACGTCACTTCCTGTGTGGGCGCTGTCTTTCTGACTTCACTTCCTCTCCGAACTCAGTTTGTAAACGTTCAATGAGTCCATACAAAGCTAAGAGCCGGAGATTCCAAAAATACACGGCGCACTTACCTGTGTAAAAAATTAAACGATGGTTTAGTGTGACTGAAACGGGGCTCAGGCTAAATAATTATTCATTTAAGGGGTTATCTGGCTTAGTGTAGACATAGCCTTAGGGTAGAGGCTGCACACTGTAATTGGAGACACATAATTAGCTGCTAGTCGCTTGTCAGCCGGGGGACCAAAACTTAACACAGTGACAGCCAGAGGGGATCAGTATTTGTGATCAGCATTAAACGACAATCAGCAATTAAGTACTTTTTCATTAAAATACCGGCCGATATTTTTTACCATACAGCCTGCAGCTGTCAAAAACAGCTGTCAAGCACTCTAAAAAGCAGCAGCACAATTCCAACCTTTACCACTGCTAACGCAACAAAAATCGTCTGACACTGATTGGTGTCCGATCGATCGGCACATCCCTACTTTCCACTACTTTCATGATGCGATTATATAACATTTTTATCCTCTCATTACTTATTTGTCGAGCCGAAAGATGAAGCAGAATAACTGTGGTTTTCCATCGCTTAAATGCCTCGCTGCGATATCGAGTAAATAGGGTTTGTGGAGGTCTGTGGTAACCTGAATAATTACACACCCCGTTCTCCCATAGTGATTAATTATATCAGCATAAAGAGATTTCTTATTTTGGAGCCCCCCTCAGACAGGAGTTGTTTAGGGAGAGAAAGACAGCAAAATGCAAAGACGGCCCTTATCAAACCTTTCTTGACATATTCGGGCTATATGCAGAGACTTGCCGACTAATATCTTTTACTTACTGGTCAGATGGTGTTGGGGGATTTAAGGTAAATCAATGTTTCACTGCAGGCATAATTAACTGAGAGTCTTGACAGGATGTTGCATCGCAGCACTGGCTGAGGATTAAAAACGTCTACTGCGCGTCTGACATCATTTCTCCACGTTTACTTATCATTATCTGCACATCTGCGTCAATACCCAGAACATGCATTGTATGTGTGAAGTGCCAGGATTTTTTTATTTATTTTAGTTAATTTCGGGGTTAGGAGTTCAACAAAACGTAAGCAGTACTTTATTTGATCGACATTGGTACTGTGATGTATGACCATTATTAGGGACCGCAATGTCCCTTTGGGACAGAGGACCCTATTGAATTTGTAAGGTTTTATTATTCTTTATTATACCGCCGCCTCTTTGAGCTGTAATTTGATCCTCTTAACATGCTTCAAAACTCACCATATTTGACACACATCAGGACTGGCGAAAATTGCCAATTTATGTAAAAACCAAAACCCAAAACTCAAAATTGCGCTCTAGCGCCCCCTAGGAAAAAACACAGACAAAACTGCTTGTAACTTCCGATAGGAATGTTGTAGAGACATGAAACAAAAACCCCTATGTAGGTCTGACTAAGACCTAGATTTCATACACCGATATCTTTCAGCAAAAATCAACAGAAAGTTGGCAATTCCCCCTTCTAATCAAAATTTTTGTAAAAACAGTCACTTTTGCCTCTTTGAGCTGTAATTTGACCCCCTTAACATGCTTCAAAATTCACCAAACTGGACACACACATCAGGACTGGCAAAAATTGCGCTCTAATAAAAAAACCAAACCCAAAAACTCAAAATTGCGCTCTAGCGCCTCCTAGGAATAAAACACAGACAAAACTGCCCTTCGGAAGAAAACACAGACACAACTGCTTGCAACTACCGGTAGGAATGTTGTAGAGACATGAAACAAAAATCTCTATGTAGGTCTCACTTAGACCTACATTTCATTAGTTGACAACCCCCAGCAAAAATAAACAGGATGTTTGCAATTCCCCCTTCAAAACAAAAGTGGGGTCAAAACAGTCACCTTTTTTTTCTAATCATTATCTCCTCTGAGCGCGTTTGTCGTGTCGGCTTCAAACTAGCACAGGAGAGAGATTGAACCCTTCTGATTAAAAGTTGACGAAAGAGTTGTAACTACTACTCCGGTTTTGATTTTACAAGCCTTCAAGATGGCCGCTTAAAAGCAGGAAGCACCAGCGTGACCACACAATGCAGAGAAGGTAGGTACTGTGCGGGTAAAGATATGTTAACTGGGTAAAGGCAGAAAGCACAAGTGTGACCCCAATATGCAGAGAAGGTAGGTAATGTGCGCATGAAAATAGGTTGAATGGGTACAGGCAGGAAATACGAGCGTGACCTTACTATGCAGAGAAGGTTAAATTACATGATTACATAGATATGTTGTATGGGTGAAAGAAAGAAGCACCAGTGTGTCCCCAAGATGCAGGGAAACTAGGTAATGTGCAGGTAAAGATATGTTAAATGGGTAAAGGCAGGAAACACCAGCAAAAGTCGGTCCCGTCCAACGCTGCTTGCAGCTTTAATTCTCATTATAATTTAATATACAGTACTGTATGTGGAACAGTGTTGGGAGAAACTGCGTTATTGCTTTGACGTAACCGGTATATTATTTAGGGAAAGGATGGAAATTCAGGGGACAGGGGTTGTTAACCTTTTTGACATCGGGCCCCAACTTTTCCACGACAGAGGGGCCCGGGTCCCACTCAAATATTAACACTGAACTGAGAATGTATCTCTTGATTTTATTTGAATGTAAGAGTATATCTAACCAACTTACTGTTTAACAGCCTAAACCAGGGTAGGCAACCCAAAAATGTTGAAAGAGCCATATTGGAACACAAATACAAAAAAGTAATTGGTCAGGATGCGCAAAAAATGAAAAGACTTATATAAGTGTAATAATGAAGACAACACATGATGTAAGTGTCTATGTTAAATGATGGTGGTACATGGAGAGGCAAGTTTTTTTTTTTTGAGTTGGGCATATGGATGCATAGCAAAACATATTCAACTTTGAAATTCAATTTACACCAGAAGACATCGCAGGAAAAACACAATACAACGCTCATTTGCGACCACCTTTTTTTTTTACATTTATCTACAAAAATTACACAGAATATTATATATTCTAATAAATTAATAAAGTATAGAGCAATCCGAAGTCCAAACCAATTCCAGTCCTGCCACACATAATCCACAAAGCAATTGGGAAGACACACAAACGCAACACTGAAGAAAAGGTCAAACAAAAACGAATAATAGCAACAATAGGATCAATAATAATAAGAATACTAACATCCTAACATGTCTCTCCAGAGAGTTGTGAGGACGGCGGAAAAGATCATCAGGATTCCTCTTCCTCCTATCTAGGAGATCGCAAAAAGCCGCTGCCTGACCAGGGCTCAGAAAATCTGCAAAGACTCCTCCCACCCCCACCAAGGACTGTTTTCACTGCTGGACTCTAGAAAAGGTTCCGCAGCCTCCGAAGCAGAACCTCCAGGTTCTGTAACAGCTTCTTCCCTCAGGCCGTAAGACTCTTGAACGCATCATAATTAAATTAAATTATCCCCTCAACTCCCCTCAAAATGGATTAACTCGCTGGAATAAAAAAGACAATATAACATACATCCATAAACGTGGACGCATGTGAAAAAGTGCAATATATGTATCTGTACAGTAATCTATTTATTTATTTATATATATTTATTTATTTTATATATATATTTATATATTATTTATATATATATATATATTATTTATATATGCACCTTATTGCTTTTTTATCATGCACTACTATGAGCTTATGTAACAAAATCGCGTTCTTATCTGTGCTGTAAAGTTCAAATTTGAATGACAATAAAAAGGAAGTTAAGTCTAAGTCTAACATCATTAATGGTGAACAACAACAATAAACAAACACATCACTGTTATCACTCATCATTTCCATCACCATCACAGCCACCAATGAAAACATTGACAGTGTAAAAAGTGGTTTACACTTGCTTTGCATCTCATGAGCTTGACAACACACCGTATCCATTATTGACCACAAGGATAGAAAAAAAGTCATATTTAATGTAAATGTATTACTTAAAACAAATTCATCTAAATAATTCTTGCTCACATAAAAATTGTAAATAATAAGCCAAATAAAAATAAAAAAAGAGCGTAGTTTCCCTTTAATATTCTTAAAATTATTTTCAAGTATTGAGTTCAACAAGGAAACTGACCCGCAGGGTATTTTTCAAATTTAGCTCAAGTACCTGGTGAACTCATTGCTGCAACTTTGCCGCCATGTGGTGGACAACATGAGTACTTTCAGTTAATGACCAGGAATTGTGCTCTGAGGAGTGTGTGGCACATCATTTACCTATACGACCCAATCCAAACAACCTTCCCCAATCATGGGGGGGGGGCTTGTAACCAAAACAAAAGAACAACACACCCGGTCATACATAACTAGGGATGATGTTTGATAAGAAATGATCGAGTTCGAGCCCATTATTGTTTTATATGGAAAAAAACACAATATTTGGTTTAACAAAAGCTCACTTTTATTTTATAAGAAAAAATTAAAAATAAAATAGATAAATAAATATTGACTGTTACCCCCCTAAAAATATAAAATAAATAAATATTGACTGTTGTTACCCAAAGTATATTAAGTGGGATTTTTCAGAAAAACAAATATATACAGTAACACAAAAACAACCTGTCTCTGTGATCACTATAGGTGAATTGCCACGCCTTGAGGCGTTTTTTCCGGTCCATTATTTTTGCTGCTTGTGTGACATCACAGGCAATGACGTAGCTCAGTCATTAGACTGAGCTACGTCATTTCCTGTGATGTCCCACAGGGCATTTCTTGTGGGACGGGATTCATTCCCAGGGATTTGAATTAAGAACCAACTCTTTTTCTTTACTATAGTGGCCTCGATAACGGGAACCGATTCTCAAAAAGGGATTAGAGTCCATGGAATCGGTTTTTTTCTTATCGAACAACCGGGAGAACCGGTTTCGAACATCATCCCTATACATAACACAACCTGCTCACTATGTGGAAATGTAATGTAAACATTTTAAAATACACCCATTTTAGCCGAAATCCACTACAATGCATGATTGGAAAAATATATCGGCCTTCTGTCAAATTGTTTTAGCACAATGTGGCCCCCAAGTCAAAAAGTTTGGATACCTCTGTCCCAGCTGACATTTCTTGACAACACTAATACACTTTTGAGTCTGTTTTTTTCTGTTCTCCTGCTTTAAATGCTACAAATTGCACAATGATCTTACATTACATTCACAGTTGAATATGTCCCTTGCATCAGCAATAATGCTTCCTAAAGTTGTGTCTTTTTCTCCCTTCCTTTTGTATCCGCCGTCTCCACCAAGGTAATGAAGGGGCACTTCACGCTCAGCGGGCTGCAATCGCGGGCCACTGTCTGAGTTAAGGTAGCACAGCCTTTGAATATGTTCATCCCTTTGTACGCACCTTGAGGTGTATTATCGCGGAGTGCGCTTAACAACTGAATACAATGTTTTTGACATTCTAGTGCTACTAGTACTCCTCATCGCTGCAGGAAGCTCCAAAATGTCGTCCTTTGATAAAGATGTCATTCTAACTCGTGAGATGTCATTATTGTCCTCAAAGGATGGAATTATGGCGAGAAAGAGCCTCCCTCTCTTGGGGTTGCTCTTCCCTCATGCATAAAGGAGCTCTGCGGGATACTCAAATTAGGCCAAGCGGAATTGACATTTATATTGTAAAATGTAACGATTACAACGTGGCTTTAGGGTTTTTTCAAAGCAGGGAATGGTGAAAAAAGAAACCTACAGTAAAATCTCCATTCAAAAGTACAGTTGTAACTAGGGTTGAACGGTATACCGGTATTAGTATAGAACCGCGATACTAATGAATCATATTCAGTACTATACCGCCTCTGAAAAGTACTGGTCCGCCGCAGGTGGCCAAATACTTTTGGCAATATGGTGTATGTATGTGCATTACCACAGCAAGTACAACATGCAACCCAGCCTTTATCATTTCTATAATTGCCGAGAAAACACTTTGAACACCACTGCTATACTTAGTTTAGCTGGAAGACAAAGTGTGACCTCGTGGCCAGCACCTCCTTTTTATGGGCCTGTGGCACATAGTAGATATTAAATAAACAAAAATAAAAACTAGAGATGTCCGATAATATCGGCAGGCCGATAAATGCGTTAAAATGCAATATCGGAAAATATTGGTATTGTTTTTTTTATTGTCGGTATCGGTTTTTTTTATTTTGTTTTTTTTTATAATTAAATCAACATAAAAAAACACAAGATACACTTACAATTAGTGCACCAACCCAAAAAACCTTCCTCCCCCATTTACACTAATTCACACTCATTCACACAAAAGGGTTGTTTCTTTCTGTTATTAATATTCTGGTTCCTACATTATATATCAATATATATATCAATACAGTCTGCAAGGGATACAGTCCGTAAGCACACATGATTGTGCGTGCTGCTGGTCCACTAATAGTACTAACCTTTAACAGTTAATTTGACTAATTTTCATTAATTACTAGTTCCTATGTAACTGTTTTTGTATTGTTTTACTTTCTTTTTTATTCAAGAAAATGTTTTTAATTTATTTATCTTATTTTATTTTATTTTATTTTTTATTTTTTTTAAAGTACCTTATCTTCACCATACCTGGTTGTCCAAATTAGGCCCAATAATGTGTTAATTCCACGACTGTATTAATCGGTTGATATCGGTATCGGTTGATATCGGTATTGGTTATTAAAGAGTTGGATTTCGACAAAAAGCCATTATCGGACATCCCTAATAAAAACCCAGCAAAAATAGAGAAACAGAGCAAAAAGGCATAACATAACAAGAAAAGGCAGAAATGTTGATACTCATGACCAACCAGTGTTTGGAAAATGTCTTTTAAAAAGTAATCAACTATAATTACTTGATACTTTCCCAAAAATGTAATTGTATTACGAACATAATTAGTCTCTAATAAATGTAATTGATTGTGAGGGAACATTATTAAACCTAATATCTGGCACATGCAGTTGAGAGACGTTTCATGAGAGCAGAGTGCATGCGTGCCTTTTAAAAGTGACGTCAGCGAGAGCGCGCTCAAAGCAGGATTTTAGCTCAACTGTGCTTGTTAGCAGAGGTGGGACCAAGTCATTGTTTTGCAAGTCACAAGTAAGTCTCAAGTCTTTGCCCTCAAGTCCGAGTCAAGTCCCGAGTCAAGACAGGCAAGCCCCGAGTCAAGTCCAAAGTCAAGACTGGAAAGTCTCAAGTCAAGTCCTAAGTCCTGCATTTTGAGTCCTTTCAAGTCCTTTTAACCACAGACTAATATATTAACACAGATTGTGTATGCTTTTCAAACGCTGTATTTATTTATTAAAACAAGTGCATTTTAAATTGCAGGAAAGAAAATTGTGCTGACATTGCACTTTATAATAGCACTATTAACCAGTCATTTTAAACATTAACTCATTCCTTTACAGAACAAACACATTGAAAAATAAAGTGCAAATGTACTTATTTGTACAAAAGTGTTAACATTGAAAAAACATGACATATACGTGAACATAACAAAAAAGTTGTACTTTTTATATGTCAGGGCCCTATGCTGCATTGCATTTGCAAAAGACCAAATTAGCCAAGAGTCTGTCAGTCAAATATTTGTGCACGATGGGGGCGTAGTATGATGCCACCATGGCTGAAAACTCGCTCCACTGGAGCACTGGAGGCAGGCACTGCCAAGACTCTCATGGCCACTCGGAACAGTGAAGGAAGAGTCTTCATGTTCAATGCCCAGAACAAAAGGGGGGAGAGAGTTGTTTTGGGTTGGTGCACTACTTGTAAGTGTATCTTGTGTTTTTTATGTTGATTTAATTAAAAAAAGAAAAGAAAAAAAAATATTTCTTGTGCGGCCCGATACCAATCAATCCACGGACCAGTACCGGGCCGCGGTCCGGTGGTTGGGGACCCCTGAGGTAAACAACCAACAGTATGTCAGAAAGCTAGCTAAAACGGTACACATATTCATAATATAGTATACATTTTAACTGACCTTTATTTTACTATTTTTGTCTTTTTTTTAGGTGGCTAAAATACGCGGTGCTGCTGACCGCCGTCTAACGTTACGTGTGATATATTGACTAACGTAACCCTGCTTAAAAAAATCACTGAACAAAAAGTATGAATAAGGTAGTGAACTGCAACAGATTCCCGTGTTTGCAATAACGTTATAACGTTAGCAGTGAGTTTACAGCCTCACTGATTTAACTACACAGCAAATAAAAGTCACGTTACTTAGCCAATAAACGTTATCTTACATTCAAAACTTACCGTTCTTTGTGCAACTTCAAATGCCGGACGAAGTTGGAAGTTGTTGCCTCTCCATCAGTAATTTTCCAACCGCATGTGTTGCATACTGCAAACCGTTTTGTGTTGACCACCTTGTAATTTTTATACCCAAACAAAATTATTTTAGGTATCATTTTTTGTTCACTGGCGTGTGGTTTGGACATGTCTTCTTTGTTGGTTGTCCTGCAATTTGATTGGATGAATGCTGTGTGATGAAAATGAAGTAGATCTAATTTGATTGGCTGTTGTACTGAGACCACACCAGCTGACACACGCTGATAGACAAGTACACAATGAAAAATACGGAGCGCTCCCGAATAACTTTTTCATCTTTGGGTTTTGGGGAAAGTAGCAAGTCATGTCAAGTCATGTCAATTCAAAAGGCTCAAGTCCAAGTGAAGTCACAAGTCATTGATGTTAAGTCTAAGTCGAGTTGCAAGTCTTTTTACATTTTGTCAAGTCGAGTCTAAAGTCATCAAATTCATGACTCGAGTCTGACTCGAGTCCAAGTCATGTGACTCGAGTCCACACCTCTGCTTGTTAGCGTAGCAACGGCGGTGACGGAAGCTCTGTTGAATCTTTTCACTGAATTGTGTTACCTCTGGTTAGTAAAAAAGTCTGTGTGTACTTCGATGGATGTCATATCATCTTGTCCAGAAAAAAAAGGATGGCAAGCTTGTCACTTCAATCATTAATTTGTTTTTCATTATTCCCTCGTAGTAGTTGTGTGTATTTACATGTTGCGTGTACTTACATGTTGTTTACTATTTGATATCAAGTCATTTTTTGATGGTGCTGGTCGTTGCTTTCATTACGGAAAAGTTATTTCCTGCATTGAACTTGCTGTGCTTCTGACGCTGTCATGTTGACATAAAACCACATTAAAGGAAACATGCCAATTTACCTCAAAACAAATTGGTAACGCCATTGTAACGGACATAAAAGTAATTAATTATATTATTTGTTACTAGTACACTGCAAAGACTGAAATCTAAGTAGGATTAAATATCCCAAATAAGGGTGATATTTGCTTATTTTCTGTCTGATAAGATAATTCTTCTCACTAAGCAGATTTTATGTTAGAGTGTTTTACTTGTTTTAAGGGTTTTGGTCCTAAATGATCTCAGTAAGATATTACAGCTTGTTGCTGAGATTGTATGACCTATAGTGAGTAAAATATGCTTGAAACTAGAATAGCAACTGATGCAAAGCTGTGTCATCAACACTCACAAGTATAAAACTACTTTTTTAAAGTAATAATTTCTTACTTCAAGCATGACAAAAAAAAATCATGATGCCGAGCGCATATCATTATGTCAAGATAATGGCACTAGCATTTACTTATTTAAGAATATTTTTTGAACATATTGAGCAACAAGGTATATATTTTTTTTCTACCAAGAAAAGTGCACTTGTTATTAGTGAGAATATACTTATTTTAAGGTATTTTTGGGTTCATTGAGGTTAGCTAATTTTACTTGTTTTGGAAAGTCTTGACAAGCCAAATTTTCTTGTTCTTTTGGCAGATAATTTAGTTTAGTTCAAGTAAAATACCCCTAATATTTTTCTTTCTTTTCCTTGTTTTTGAACACTGACTTTTTGCAGTGTAAAAGTTAATATATCTTGCCGTTATCACAAACGCAGCTAATAATGAATAAAAACAATATGATTTATCTTTAAATATATGTTTTATCCTTTTTAATAGCGTGTTTTATTACACATTACATGATGACATAACACTCCCACCAAAATAAGAGAATAATAATAACACTACTGGTTTTTTTATACACTTGAAGCCTAAACGCAAAATAGATGACTATTTGTGTTATTCATGAGCATATTTACAAGCACAGTATTGTTTGTTTTGATATATTAGGAACCTGTAGGCCACTGCTGTTCTTTTTTTTAATATATCATTACCTCTTGGCAACTGCTATGGCACTTTAATTTTATATTCAAAAAATGTTAAAGCACAGGAGTCTTAAGTATGTGACACTTTGAAACATTTTTTCAATAAATTACTGAATTTAAAAGTACAGGAGTTCAGTTTTGTTTAATATTTTAACCATGGCATCAAAAAAGTATCAAGAATGAAGGAATTTCATAAGGGATACAAAGCAAACGTCACAGTAGAAACAATATGTACAACAGATGTGTTAGCAAGGTAGACATGATAAAATAAAAGCAACATTCAAAACATGGCTAATGTAATTTCTGAATTATTAGCTGGCAATTTACCACATTTATAAAATATAGTAAATTGTAGTAAAGTCTGTTTGCTGCTAATTTGACATTATAGTTTACTAGCTACAGCCGCGCTAGCTAGCTGTTATGACGAGCGATTTTAAAATAAAAGCAACATTCAAAATATGGATCATGTAAATTCTGAAAGTATATCAACTGACAATTTACCACATTTATGAAATATAATAAACTATTCGCGGCTAGTCTGACATCATAGTTTACTAGCTAGAGCCGCGTTAGCTAACTGTTATGACAAACAATTTTGAAATAAAAACAACATTCAAACATAGCTAATGTAAATTATAGAAGTATATTAGCTGACATTTTACCACATTTATAAAATGTGGTCAAATGTAGTGAAGTCCGCTTGCTGCTATTCTGACATCATAGTTTACTAGCTAGAGTTAGTTAGCTCTTATGACGAGCGATTTTGAAATAAAAGCAACATTCAAAATATGGCTCATGTAAATTCTGAAAGTATATTAACTGACAATTTACCACATTTAGAAAATAAAGTAAATTGTAGTGAATTCCATTTGCTGCTAGTCTGACAGCATGGTTAACTAGCTAGAGCCGTGTTAGCTAGCTGTTATGACAAGCAATTTTGAAATAAAAGCAACATTCAAAACATATCTTATTTAAATTAAAAAAAAATACAATAGCTGACAATTGACCACATTTATAAAATGTGGTCAATTCTAGTGAAGTCCGCTTGCTGCTATTTTGACATCATAGTTTACGAGCTAGCACCGCGTTAGCTAGCTGTTATGACAAGCGATTTTGAAATAAAAGCCACATTCTAAACATGGCTAATGTAGATTCTAAAAGTATTTTAGCTGACAATTTACCGCATTTATAAAATGCGGTAAATTGTAGTGAAGTCCGCTTGCTGTTAGTCTGACATTGCACTTGTCCCGTTGAAAAAAAAAGGACATTCAAAACATGGCAATATTAATGTGGCACAGCAAAGGATTGAACCATTGATAAAACAGGAGTGTGATTACTATAAAAAACAATAGTGCTTATAAATACCTAGCTTCAGAGAAATTTGGTCATGACCACACCCAACCCTTCCTCTAACGTTGCAGGAGAATTGGGACACCACTTGCTCGATGTAAACACGCAAAATCGAGGGCGAAGAACTAAGACCAAGAGGGTAAAAGGGAGAATCGGGATTAGGATATTTTGTCATATATGCTAGCGTTGTCACGGCCTCAGAGCATTACAATGCGCACTCATCTGTGCGCTCTGATGAGCGCACCTCCAGGAGCACACTTCCAGGAGCGTGCCAAGCGCATGTCAGTCCGGCGGCAGCAAGCGGCTGCAATCAATCACCAGCAATCTGCGCACTTGCGGCTGATCAGAGGGCCGCCTTCATAAGCCTGCACAACCTGCTATCCTGCGCCAGAACGTAACTACCTGTCCTGTACAGTATACCAAACCTGTCAAGCTCAAAGCATACTCTCTCTCTGTGTTTCTCCCAGTTCGTGTTGATTTGTCTTGTGTCTTTTTGTCGATCCAGCAGCCTCCCTCCGTTCCCGCGTTACGAGCGGTGCGTCTTGTCTCCCCCGCGTTCCCTCTGCTTCCCTGACTGCCTCTTGGATCTCGACCTTAGACTTAGACTTCCTTTTTATTGTCATTCAAATTTGAACTTTACAGTACAGAAAAGAACACGATTTTGTTGCATTAGCTAATGGTAGTGCAGGATAGAAGGTGCAGATATAAATATATTGCACTTTTGCATATGCATCCATGTTTATGGATGTATGTTATTATTGTCTTTATATTCCAGCGAGTTAATCCGTTTTTGGGGGTAATTGAGGGGATTATTATGAAGCGTTCAAGAGTCTTATGGCCTGAGGGAAGAAGCTGTTACAGAACCTGGAGGTTCTGCTACGGAGGCTGCGGAACCTCTTTCTAGAGTCCAGCAGTGAAAACAGTCCCTGGTGGGGGTGGGAGGAGTCTCTGCAGATTTTCTGAGCCCTGGTCAGGCAGCGGCCTTTTGCGATCTCCTGGATAGGAGGAAGAGGAGTCCTGATGATCTTTTCCGCTGTCCTCACCACTCTCTGCAGAGACTTCCACTGCAGGCTCCAGTCCAGACAGAGATGCAGTTGGTCAGTAGGGTCTCTATAGTGCCTCTGTAGAATGTGGTGAGAATGGGGGGAGGGAGCTGTGCTCTTTTCTTCCGGCGCAAAAAGCGCAGGCACTGCTGAGCTCTTTTTACAAGAGCTCCGCTGTGTAGGGACCAGCTCATATTGTCAGTTATCTGCACCCCCAGGAACTTGGTGCTGCTTACGATCTCCACTGCTGTGCTGTTTACGAAGAGTGGAGCATGGCTGGACTGGTGCCTCCTGAAGTCGACGATAATCCTCCCGCCTGGACATGGACCTTCTATGTCTCGCTATAGCCCCCGACTTCCTGCTTGTCTCACGGACCTTCGAGCCTGTTTTTCCCCATTGGACTTCCACCTCTCTCGCTCAACACTCACGGTAACACTCAGCAGTTAATTTCAACACATAGTCACACACCATACATATTTGGATTAGTTTACACTCCATTCCCCTTGTTGATTTATATTATTATTTGTTATTTATATATACAAACCCTGTTTCCATATAAGTTGGGAAATTGTGTTAGATGTAAATATAAACAGAATACAATGATTTGCAAATCATTTTCAACCCATATTCAGTTGAATATGCTACAAAGACAACATATTTGATGTTCAAACTGATAAAAAAATTGTTTTTTGCAAATAATCATTAACTTTAGAATTTGATGCCAGCAACTCGTGACAAAGAAGTTGGGGAAAGGTGGCAATAAATAATGATAAAGTTGAGGAATGCTCATCAAACACTTATTTGGAACATCCCACAGGTGAACAGGCAAATTGGGAACAGGTGGGTGCCATGATTGGGTATAAAAGTAGATTCCATGAAATGCTCAGTCATTCACAAACAAGGATGGGGCGAGGGTCACCACTTTGTCAACAAATGCCTGAGCAAATTGTTGAACAGTTTAAGAAAAACCTTTCTCAACCAGCTATGGCAAGCAATTTAGGGATTTCACCATCTACGGTCCGTAATATCATCAAAGGGTTCAGAGAATCTGGAGAAATCACTGCACGTAAGCAGCTAAGCCCGTGGCCTTCGATCCCTCAGGCTGTACTGCATCAACAAGCGACATCAGTGTGTAAAGGATATCACCACATGGGCTCAGGATCACTTCAGAAACCCACTGTCAGTAACTACAGTTGGTCGCTACATCTGTAAGTGCAAGTTAAAACTCTCCTATGCAAGGTGAAAACCGTTTATCAACAACAACCAGAAACGCCGTCGGCTTCGCTGGGCCTGAGCTCATCTAAGATGGACTGATACAAAGTGGAAAGGTGTTCTGTGGTCTGACGAGTCCACATTTCAAATTGTTTTTGGAAACTGTGGACGTTGTGTCCTCCGGACCAAAGAGGATAAGAATATTCGGATTGTTATAGGCGCAAAATTAAAAAGCCAGCATCTGTGATGGTATGGGGGTGTATTAGTGTCCAAGACATGGGTAACTTACACATCTGTGAAGGTGCCATTAATGCTGAAAGGTACATACAGGTTTGGAGCAACATATGTTGCCATCCAAGCAACGTTACCATGGACGCCCCTGCTTATTTCAGCAAGACAATGCCAAGCCACGCATTATGAAGCCTAAAATACCACAACGGAGACCCCCGGACTGTTGAACAACTTAAGCTGTACATCAAGCAAGAATGGGAAAGAATTCCACCTGAGAAGCTTAAAAAATGTGTCTCCTCAGTTTCCAAACATTTACTGAGTGTTGTTAAAAGGAAAGGCCATGTAACACAGTTGTGAACATGCCCTTTCCCAACTACTTTGGCACATGTTGCAGCCATGAAATTCTAAGTTAATTATTATTTGCAAAAAAATAAATAAAGTTTACGAGTTTGAACATCAAATATCTTGTCTTTGTAGTGCATTCAATTGAATATGGGTTGAAAAGGATTTGCAAATCATTGTATTCTGTTTATATTTACATCTAACACAATTTCCCAACTCATATGGAAACGGGGTTTGTAGTATATATACTTGTATATAAATAAAACATAGAGCTAAACTACATCCCTGCTGTCTGTGGAGTGTCCTCCTCCCTGAAATGTAGCCTCCGTGTTAAATTGTGGAAAAATAGAATATGGTATGATATACAGAGTCTGTTTTCACTCAGAAGTGGTCCACATAAACTCAGGGGTGTCCTGAAATTCAAACATAACATGGTGAATTTCACATTCAAGGCTCGACCGTATAGCGGGGGTGAAACTGTGGGAGTGTTCAACCTTGCGGTACAAAAATGTGTTGTTGGGAAACTATCAAAAACATGACTAGTTGTTTGGACTATCTCAACTGTGGGACAAAGGTGCAAAATAACTCACTGTGAAATAAGGGACATAACACAAAGGACAAGGCTTCAGAAGATGAAAGATACCCAGGCAAGATGGAGCTAATCTCATGGTCGTTCAATGCTATTGACAAAGTGTTTTAAGCATATGTTATTCTTGTTCTGAAATTGTCACGTATCCATCAAATCTGCTGTTGAAACTTGGACTATATAACCAACATATAAGTTGATTGTAAATTAGGGGCGGGACATGGATAAGCATTCTTGCTTTCTTTTCCCGTATCCCTTTTTGGTGGGTGCCGTTGCATGTATGTCAAATTACAAAGAGTGATGAAGTGTTGCTATATATGTCTGCCGGAATAAATACATCCATTTAAAAATGCATTCATTCATTCACTCGCTCACTTGATTTCCTGCATTTCATAAGCGTCTTTAAAATCCCTCGTGAATGGCTGCCAATGCAAAAGGAACAATTTAACTCAGCGGCATGTGGGGCGGGGGACGAACACCATGAATGCCGTTCTGGATCGTTGGACGGGCGGCGCTTGAAGACGGAAAGACAGAAAGAGAGTGTCGAGTGGGAGATAGAAAATAAGGCAACCGGGTTCTTTAAAAAGTCGTAGAGTGAAAGGACTTTGCAAACTGTCAAGCTGAAAGACCACTCGCCATTTAATTATCGAGTAAAGTTCATAACAAGAGAGGCCTGCTGAGAGTGGGAGACAAAAGGACGCGGGACTGTTCCACGGAAATGTAATTAGCTAAATATCATTTGGCTGCAGTTGAATTTAAAAGAAGTCAAAAACGCAGGACCACATTCCTTTATGATGTAGAGCGAAACTCGGTGTCACATATGGCGCCAGAACAATGCCTAAATCCTCAGGCGTAAAAATCACACTGGGCGTGTGGCTTCTGTGCACCCGCAAAATGTGTCCGTGAGTATACACTCGTGCAGACACTTCTCTTGTTGCTTTATTGGTATTTGACTTTATTAAATGGATTTATATTATTATTTGATGCAGCTGGGCCGGAGCAGGAGGGGATGGAAAAAGGGAAAAAAGGAAGACAGAGGGGGAAATATGATGGTAAAAGTGATATTTTATTGTTCTTACCACACCTAGTGTGTGTGACAATCATTGGTACTTTAACTGTAACTACAGACAAGGCAAAATGATGCAATATGATCATACAGCTAGCCTAAATAGCATGTTAGCATTGATTAGCTTGCAGTCATGTGACTGACCAAATATGCCTGATTAGCACTCCACACAAGTCGATTACATCAACAAAGCTCACCTTGGTGCATTCACGCACAGCGTAAAATGTTTGGTGGCCAAAATGAGACAAAGAAGGAGTGGCATAAAACAAGTCTTTCTGTGGCAGCGTTGGAGAAAGTTATACATGTAAAAAAAAAACACGGTGAGTTCAAGAAAGGCCAAAAACGGCGCTCGCCAAATACTCTCATCAGTGAAGCATATATAACATAAACAGTGGGATTTCAAACATTTAGGTTTGTGTCATGTTTGTCCTACAGAAACCATACTAAAACAAACAATATATTTTTTTACCTCATTTTTTTCCATTTTCATACATTTTGCAAAAGCTCCGGGGAGTCAATAGGGCGGCACAAAAGAGCCGCATGCGGCTCGACAGCCGCGGGTTACCGACCCCTGCACCACTAGTCAGGCGCGCCGAAAAGGGGGGGGGGGTAAAGGAGACGGATTCTAGGGGCCCATGATGGAGGGCCCAGAGAGGCCCCTAATGATGATGCAATTATAATACAGAAAAAATAATGACACTGTGTTGGGGCCCTGTAAAGATTATTTTCATGGGGCCCAAAATCCTTACCGGCGCCCCTGCCACTAGTACCCCAAACAAGCAAATACATATTTAAACAGATTACTGTTCAAACTGTGTGTGGCAAAAAATATTGAATATACTTGTTAAAAAAAAGAAGTTTTCTGCCTTGTTTTTGATGAATATTTTAGTCCTGCTACTACGCTACTGTATTTTAATGTTGGTAATTATGGTGGTACTGGAAGAACCACATTTTTTCTAAGGCGATACTTGGTGAAAAAAGTTCTAAGTTCTAATAATTACACTTATTTTTAGGGATGTCCGACAATGGCTTTTTGCCGATATCCGATATGCCGATATAATTACCGATACCGATATCAACTGATATCGATATCAACCGATATATACAGTCGTGGAATTAGCACATTATTATGCCTAATTGGGACAGCCAGATATGGTGAATATAAGGTACTTTTTTTTTTAAATTAATAAAATAAAACAAGATAAATAAATTAAAAACATTTTCTTGAATAAAAAAGAAAGTAAAACAATATAAAAACAGTTACATAGAAACTAGTAATTAATGAAAATTTGTAAAAAAATAACTTTTAAAGGTTAGTACTATTAGTGGACCAATCATGTGTGCTTACGGACTGTATCCCTTGCAGACTGTATTGATATATATTGATATATAATGTAGGAACCAGAATATTAATAACAGAAAGAAATAACCCTTTTGTGTGAATGAGTGGGAGGGAGGTTTTGTTGGGTTTGTGCACTAATCTTGTGTTTTTTATGTTGATTTAATAAAGAAAAAAAAAACAAAAACAAAAAAAACAAAAAAAAAAAAAAAACGATACCGATAATAAAAAAACGATACCGATAATTTCCGATATTACATTTTAACTCATTATCGGCAGGCATCTCGACATCGGTAGGCAGGCATCTCGACATCTCTACTTATTTTGGGTTATTTTGTCTAAAGACATGTCATTTTCTCCAGAAGGGACACACAACAGGTACCCTTGTACCGCATATAACCAGAAGACATTAAGCTTTCAGAAAAGAGAGAGAGAGCATTTTTCCTGCTTCTAAGTGTCATTTGAAACAGAAAAACCCATCGCGAGCGTCATTATTGTATTTCACTCCCTTTGAGCGCACCAGGGTTAAAACACTGAAGGCAGTGAACGTAGTTGAAAGTCTTGCAACATATTCAGGTCGAGGGCCAGGTGACTGCCTTGTTGCGCAACCCTTAAAAAGATCAGACATCATTTACTGCTGCAACCCGAAGCTTCTCTTTTGACATTATAAACAACATTTTTTATGCTGATGTGAGTTTTTACAACGCCGCTACCTGATGCTGCGCATTTCCAATCAGCGGTTTTCAGAACCAGAGTCGAAAAGAGACCAGGTGAAAACTATGACTGCCAATCACTGAAAAGGACCGATCAATATGACCTTTTGGCCTCAATCTTTCTCGCTTTTTGACGTCTGCCGCCTGGTTCATCCAGTGTTAGATATCTTTGGGGTTCATCACTTTGACACATTGTCAGTAATGCAAACCATTTCTGAAGATCAGTTGAGAAAGTTTAGACAGCAAGCAAAGATCGGTTTGGTTGTTATCATCAGTCATCAACAATTGAGAACAGAGAAATGGATATTGGAACAGTGTAGGTCTGACTTGGTAGGATATGGACAGCAAGTAGTGGGCAGAGAGAGAGAGAGAGAGAGAGAGAGAGAGAGAGAGAGAGAGAGAGAGAGAGAGAGAGATCAGAAGGCATACGAAAAAGTATCTGCATTTGATTGTTTACATTTGATTATTAACAATCCGGAGAGGGTGTAGTCAATCACAGTCTCGTTAATATCAGGCTACCTAGGTAGGCTACTGTCAACAACTTGTGATCTGATTGGCTATTGCGACTGTCTATCAACTGTATGTGTTCTCAAATTCATCCGCTAACGGTCCCGGTGAGTATCCAATTGACAGGACGCGTAAATGTCACGTTCAACGTAAGGCCATTTAGAAGGCAACAACTCGTGATCTGATTGGCTATCGCAACTGTCTATTAACTGTATATCACTGTATGTGCCCATTCACTTTCTGTGCATAGACGCCCGAATTGTTTATTCTGAAGGCCCCGGGCAGATTTCGTACAGCATGGCAACATAAGCTAGCTAAATACTGATTGAATAAAAACTCTATAAACTAAAAACAACAGCCCTGGAAGGAGCATAATATAGCAAGAAACCCTGGATGACCAGCCAGGTCCGCACACTCCTCAGGGCCCGCGACGCAGCCTTCAGGTCAGGGGACAGGACACTGTACAGTGTTGCTAGAGCCGACTTGAAGAGAGGGATTAAAAAAGCAAAGGCGGACCACAGGAGGTGCATAGAGTCCCATCTGTCCAGCAAAAACTCACGGGAGGTGTGGCGGGGCATTCATGACATCACGAACTTCAGAGGCTGCAATATGACAACTGCGGATCAGAGTGCGACACTGGCAGAGGAGCTTAACTGTTTCTTTGCCCGTTTCGAAACCCCCCAGCGACACTCATCTGCTCCAGCCCTGCCCCCGCCCCCACCGGGCTCCGGCGCCACTCCACTCACTGTACAGGAGCACAGTGTCAGACGAGTGCTCCTGGCTGTGAACCCCAGGAAGGCTACCGGACCAGACGGAGTACCTGGAAAGGTGCTCAGGACGTGCGCCCACCAGCTCGCTCCCCCCCTCACCAGGATCTTCAACCTCTCCCTGGCTCAGGCAGTCATCCCATCCTGCCTGAAGTCATCTACAATAATCCCGGTGCCGAAGAAGTCTCCCATCACCAGCCTGAATGATTACCGACCAGTGGCCCTCACTCCGGTAATCATGAAGTGCTTCGAGCGACTTGTTCTCCAGCACATCAAGGACCATATCCCTCCAGACTTCGACCCCCACCAGTTCGCATACCGGGCGAACAGGTCCACAGAGGACGCCATCGCTGTTGCTCTCCACTCTGCTCTGAACCACCTGGAGCAGCAGCAGAGCTACGTCCGGATGCTCTCTGTGGACTATAGCTCTGCCTTCAATACAATAATCCCGGACAGACTCTGCAATAAACTGGACACTCTTGGCCTCCCCCCTCTCACAAACGCCTGGATAAGGGACTTCCTAACGGACCGACCCCAGAATGTGAGACTTGGCCCGCACCTCTCATCCTCCCGCACGCTGAGCATCGGCTCCCCACAGGGCTGTGTGCTGAGCCCCCTCCTCTACTGCCTTTACACCCATGACTGCAGTCCGGCCCACAGTGACAACCTTACCGTCAAGTTCGCCTACGATACCACAGTGGTCGGGCTCATCTCCAGGGGTGACGAGGCTGCCTACAGAGAGGAGGTCCTGAAGCTGACGGCCTGGTCTTCGGAGAACAACCTCGCTCTCAACACCAGCAAGACCAGAGAGATCATCGTCGACTTCAGGAGGAGCAGCACCGACCCTGCCCCCCTCTACATCAACGGCGAGCGTGTAGAGAGGGTCCACACCTTCAGGTACCTTGGAGTCCACATCTCTAATGACTTCTCCTGGACAGTCAACACCACATCAATCATCAAGAAGGCTCAGCAGCGGCTACACTTCCTTAGAGTCCTCGGGAAGTACAACCTGAAGCCTGACCTGCTGCTGACCTTCTACCGCTCGTCCATCGAGAGCCTGCTGACCTACTGTATTACGGTATGGTACGGCAGCTGCACTGCAGCAGACAGGGAGAGGCTGCAAAGAGTGGTCAAGACGGCTCAGAAGATCATCGGCCGCCCTCTCCCCTCTCTGACGGACATCTACACCTCCCGCTGCCTCAACAGAGCAAGTGCCATCATCAAGGACAGCACCCACCCTGGCTCTGACCTGTTCCACCTGCTGCCCTCTGGGAAGCGCTACAGGTGCATTAAAACCAAAACAAACAGGCTAAAGAACAGCTTCTTCCCCAGGGCCATAACCATCCTGAACGGACTGCCCCATTGTCCCTCATAACTGCCTTCTCTTCGGTGCAATAACCCATTCCACCAACCACCCTGTTTTTGTTTTGTTTTTTCATGTATATATTCATTCACATTCACTTCTACATTTTTTATATTTCTATATATTTGCACATTGTTTTTCTTTTTCTAGCATGCACACATCGCACTGTATGGAATGGCCTCAATCTCGTTACCTTGCGTAATGACAATAAAGCTGATTCTGATTCTGATAAAGAGAATATGAATACTTTTGAATATTTAGGGAAAGTAAATTAAAAATTACTTTTATCTTTAACAATGATAATGATTTCTGGTTGTCTTAGACCAGCGGAGAAGGCCTTGCTGGCACTGACGGCCCACCACTGGTCATTACTAGTCTAGTGGCTGGTGCCAATACCTCAGTAGGCTTAATCAGTTCATGCTCATCGACTTGGATTGGTCAGATCTAGTCTTAGACTTAAACTGATCAGATCTAGTCTAGCGGCTGGTGCCAAAACCCTAAATATTTATACTCCAAAACCAGTCATTTGTTTACAACTGAATGGAATGCTAATGTGGGGTATTCCGACTATTTTGGACTGGCAGTCGTCGATCCACAGCAATCGTTCTGCCACACAATACCTCAATGCTAACGGGAAATTATGACTGTCGTTGGCTTTGACAGTTAGGATTGCTCGTTTGCATCAAAACAGTTGTTTTTCTCACTACGACAGGGCCAAACAATCCTTGCCCAGGCACACCCAACTGGTTTTGGAGTATAAATATTTGGGGTTTTGGCACCAGCCCCTGGACTAGATCTTACCAATCTAAGTCTAAGACTAGATTTGACCGACCTAAGTCTATGAGTATGAACTGATGAAGCCTAATGAGGTATTGGCACCAGCCGCTAGACTAGATCTGACCAAACTAAGTCTAAGACTAAATCTGACCAATCCAAGTCTATGACCATGGACTGATGAAGCCTACAGAGGTATTGGAACCAGCCGCTGGACAGGATCTGACCAATCCAAGTCTATGAGCATGAACTGATGAAGCCTACTGAGATATTGGCACCAGCTGATGGACTAGATCTGACCGATCTAAGCCTAAGACTAGATCTGACCAACCTAAGTCTATGAGCATGAACTGATGAAGCCTACTCTGATGAGAAGTAAAACTTTGATAACCAATTAAGCCCCAAATACATCGTGAACAAGACGAGGAAAAAGACCGTAGACTTTTTTTTAAACTGAGTGAGGAATATGATGAATTTATCATCTAAACGGGGAACACAAGTCTTGTGCTGAAATATATACACATACCATCAGTTGTCATTCCAGTGAGAGTGGATGTTGTAGAGTAAGTGATTGTTTTACTATGGTTGTAGTTTTTATTTCTTGTTTAGCACTTAGCAATACCGCTGCATGATGCTTAGTGTTTTACTAGACCTGGATCTGTTTAACACACGGCTTCTAAAACTTGTAGCTTATCCTCCTTATATTCAGGCTCAAAAATATAAGATTATGGATCAGCATTTGTCTCAAAGTTGTCTTTGTTGGCTCTCGTGAAGTCTGCCATGAGTGGAAGTAATTATATTGTCTTGCAGGGAATAGTGAATGTTAAGACATTTTCTGTGAAATCAATGCACGGCCTTGATGCAATAAATGGTCAATTGTAGGTTATTATGAATTGGCCTGTTATTACATTACATACTAAATGAGAGTGTTAAGCGACTGGGATAAAAATCATCACTTCCAAGTCTAAGTCCATGGTTCTTGCTCGGATAAGGGTGGAGTGCTATCTCCGAGTTGGGGACAAGATCCTGCCCCAGGTGGAGGAGTCTAAGTACCCCGGGGGTTTTGTTCACGAGTGAGGGAAGAGTGGATCGTGAGACCAACAGGTGGATCAATGCGGCATCCGCAGATATGCGGACCCTGTGGCGAAAAAGGAGCTGAGTCGGAAGGAAAAGCTCTCAATTTACCAGTCGATCTACGGTTCTATCCTCACCTATGGTCATGAGCTTTGGGTTGTGCTTGAAAGGACAAAATCAGTAGTACAAGCGGCAGCAATTAGTTTCCTGTGTCGGGTGATAGGGCTCTCCCTTAGAGATAGGGTGAGGGGCTCTGTCATCCGGTAGGAGCTCAGAGTAAAGCTGCTGCTCCTCCACATCGAGAGAAGCCAGAAGAGGTGGCTCGGGCATCTGGTCAGGATGCCCCCCCGGACACTTCCAACCGGTACGAGGCCAGGGGGAAGTCCCAAGACATGTTGGTGAGACTATGTCTCTCGGCTGGCCTAGGAACGCCTCAGGATACCCCGGGAGGAGCTGGACGAACTAGCTGGGGAGAGGGAAGTCTGGGCTTCAGTGCTTAGGCTGCTTCCCCTGCAACCCGACTTTGGATAAGCAGAAGAAGATGGATGGATGAATCAATGAAAATATTACATACTGCATGTTTGCAAAATGTTGAAGGTTTTTTTTATTCGGCGGAATACATCAAATTCACATAAGCTAGATTTTTAGTTGTCTAGTATAAATTGTATATTACTAGAGATGGACGATAATATCGGCCTGCTCATTTTATCGGCCGATAAATGCATTAAAATGTAATATCGGAAATTATCATTATCGATTTCAAAAAGTAAAATTAATGACTTTTTAAAACGTCGCTGTACGGATAAATAAATATCCGGTAAAACGCGGGCGTTGCGTCTCCCAGTCAGCAGCCCCTCCCCTCTCCCCTCTTTCCTCTCCCACACACAACACAGGAGTTGCAGCACGACTGCAGCATTAGAGGTTTACTGGCGACTCTTGATGACCTCATCAAACCGCCACGAGCGTAACATAACAACAACAAGAGAGTGTTGTTGCCGGTGCTGTAGCCGTGGCTAACAAACGAGCTCCCTCGGTGACTGACTAACGACACCATGTCTAAGGTTTGGGATTATTTTAAAGTGTGTCTGACGGATAAAAAACTGGCAATTTGCAATGACTGCAAAAAGTTGGTTATGCGAGGAGGAACAAAGACGTCTTCCTTTAACACGAGCAATTTGATCTCCCACCTCTTCAAGAATCATAAGGAGATGCATGATGAATACAAACGGAAGATGAAAGTAGTACCACACAGTTGTCGCTTAAAGACTCCGCCGAGAAAAAACAAAAATACAACAAAAAACACCTCAGGGCGAAAGCCCACGTTGTTGTCAGGGACAACGCACGCAATATGGCAAAAGCTACGATGGAGTTTAGTGTGGCTAGTCTGCCCTGCATGGCGCACACTTTGCAGCTTGCAGTGAACGGAGGTGCCCTGTCTGAACGCAGCATTTCAGAATCTCTGACTGACTGCTAGGCCACTTCAAGCACTCACCACTAGCTTGCAGCACATTTGTGTTACTCATACAAATACATTAGAGCAGGGCAGATTGAGCCCAGTTTATAATTTCCTTTTATACATTATGCCAGGCAGTCTACTAAAGGAGGACTTTGTTATTGTTTACTTTATTACTCTAGTATACTCTGGACTGAAGCTGTGTGCCTTCATTGTTTTTGTAGCTGTTGTTTTGGGGCATGTTTAAAGAAAATAAAAAATAATGCACTTTATGAAAGACAAAGTATAGTATTTCCCATAGTTGTAGTGGCTATCAGGATTATCTCAGTGAGAGCATGTCCCAAATTCCAAGCTTCTGTTTTGAGGCATGTTAAAAAAAAATCATGCACTTTGTGACTTCAATAATAAATATGGCAGTGCCATGTTGCCACTTTTTTCCATAACTTGAGTTGAAGTTGTTCTCTTATTTTGGAAAACCTTGTTACTTTGTTTAATGCATCCAGCGGGGCATCACAATAAAATTAGGCATAATAATGTGTTAATTCCACAGCGGTATACTGTATATCGGTATCAGTTGATATTGGAATTGGTAATTACGAGTTGGACAATATCGGGGTATCGGATATCGACAAAAAAGCCATTATCGGACATCTCTATATATTATAATTCCGAATGCGTAAAAAAGAGAAAAAATTGTTTTTGCCTCACATAGGAATTGTGAATGATAGGCAAAATCTACAAACAGAAGTGCAGTTCCCCTTTAAGATTAGTGATAAATCTGATGGGTAGATCATAAAACGTGTCTGACCTTTGACTTCAGCTCCCTGAAATATGTTATCGCTCAAAATGAACAAGGTTTTTTTTTCCTCTTACATAAACCGGGGGAGTCTTTGGAGGCCGAAACCTCTGGAGGGAACACGGGCAAAACTCAATCGACTCCAAACAGACTCGCCGTGCCGCCAAGGGGTCACCTATGTGGCTTTGTCACGGCACGCTTTGTGTGTGGGCAAATATTCGAACCCACTCCGGGAACAGTCTCGTCCTTCTTTAAGCGTCCAGAAGTAACAGCTGCTGCGGTCCGATTGTGTCCTTTTACCCACGGCTGGAGGAAGCGTAGTTTGTAGTGTATCCAAGATGACAGTCCCTGGTTGAACATGGCTCTTTTATCATATATTTAATTGGAAATGCAGTTGTCAAAGGTGCCTGTGGGCTCAGCATGAACCTTAATTTGCTCATTTGGAGGTAAGAATATGTACAACCCAAAAATCCAAACTTCTTTTGCTGTTATCATTAAATCGTACGGTCATTTAAAGTACAGTCATTGCTAGTTTTATTATCATTATAGCTTACGAGTTATGAATGATTTTTTTAGATAAAGGCACAGTAATAAGCAATTCTAGTGGTTCTCAAACCTTTTTCACCAAGCGCCACCTCGGAAAACACTTGGCCCTCCAAGTACCACCATAAGGACCAACATTAAAATACAGTAGCGTAGTATGCCTAAGTAGTCATTAAAAACAAGGCTGAGGTTTTATTGAACAAGTCTATTTAATATTTTTGGCCATAGTTTGAACAGTCACAATGGCTCAAGTCACGTCCTTATAATATTTAATTAAGTGATTATTTGGCGTACCACTAGATGGAACCTGTGTACCACAGTTTGAGAAATACTACTTTAGAGTATTTTGGGGACTTTTTCACTCTTTCAGGTAAATGCTTGCTACATTTTTGCCCATAACTTGGTTAAAGTTCTCCGAATGGAAAAATCTTTCGAAAGATTAATGTATAATTTTATATATATATATTTTTTATTTATTTCGTATATCAACAATACACAGGGAAATCATATAGTCCAGTACAATAGTGGCAGGACGAAGAAGTCAAAGGGAGTTAAGAGTGTATAAAAAAAATGGTGTTTTATATATTTTGTCTACTTTTTTCTTTTGTTGATTCACTTTAATACATGGATGACAACAGGCAAATTTTCCTAAATACAAAAACTGACATGATTAGATATATTTAAAAAATTAAATACAAAAGCTATTTATATTGAGGACGGAAGTTCATTTTAGAGAATCGTGTAAAAATAGTTTAAAAAAAACATGAATCCAAAAAATTGTATTCACGCTTAACTCCTTTGTTAGCATTAGGTAGCTAGCTTGCTAATCGATGGATAGCTAGAAGGGGTGCCGGAAAAAACACATCAAGAAGCCGTTTTTGAGACCGTTGTTGTGCTTAGGTCATAAGTCAGCAGCCAAGATTAGCTTTTGCAACCTTTTTACCTGTTTTGAAAATGGTGTATTATTATTGTACACCAAAAAATGATATTGCAAGAATCACTTTGAACCAAGAACCGTGCTGAATGGCGAATCCATTTTAAATTGAATCATAACCCCAAAATGGGAATCAAATTGAATCGTGTGTTGTTGCAAGACTCGTCTCCGCTCGAGATGGTGTCCTGCTGGCCTCACTATGGACTGGACTCTTACTATTATGTTGGATCCACTATGGACTGGACTCTCACAATATTATGTCAGACCCACTCGACATCCATTGCATTCGGTCTCCCCTAGAGGGGGGCGGGGGTTACCCACATATGCGGCCCTCTCCAAGGTTTCTCATAGTCATTCACATCGACGTCCCACTGGGGTGAGTTTTTCCTTGCCCTTATGTGGGCTCTGTACCGAGGATGTCGTTGTGGCTTGTGCAGCCCTTTGAGACACTTGTGATTTAGGACTATATAAATAAACATTGATTGATTGATTGATTGATTGAAGATTTTAATCTCTAACAGCTCGGAACCATGCTGAGAAGAAACTTAGAACTAAAGAAAGTAATCATCGTCCATGATACCGATCGATTCTACAAGGAAATTATTCCTCCTGAACCCAACATTTATAAAATGGAAGTTTTCAACGCATGATTCTGAATTTCACCCCTTTCACTCTTTTTCTGCTATTCTCTGTCACCATTTTTTCTCTTCTATTTTGTGTGGCCCCCCCTTAAACCATCCACTGTTTGGTAGCTTAATAATAAGCACCATTACAACTTGAACTCGAAAAACATAACCGAGGTGTGCTTGTAGCTGACTTGAGGAATCTTCCCACAATCTGCAACGTTCTGAAGCAGGCGGAGTCGATAAAGGCTAGGATGTTAAAACTATGTCTCAAGGGCAGACATTTATCCATGAAAATATGGAGAAGCTGCTGATGGTAAATCAGCTCAAAAGAGATACCGTAGAAGTCCTGCAAAGACGTTAACCAGCTTTGTATAATAGTGATGCATATCCGGATGTAATCCCCAAACTTATCCTGGATAAGCAGAAATTCTGCTTCATAGTACAGGTCGCTGTTAGTAGAAAAAAATGTTTAGACTTCGTCATGAAAGGAGATAATTTTTCCTGCAATTTTTTGTGAAAATATAGGATAGAGGTACCTAAATTTACAAGTGTTATAAAATACAAGCTAATTGTTATGTTTTAGTTTGTGAGCAAAAATTTAGTTATTAATAGCTTTCCCAGCGCTCGTTAGCGATTGTTAGAATAAACCCCGTCAAATCTGACCCGGACATCCGGTCTTACTCGGTAGCATATAGCTTTGTTTTCCAGCTATTGGAACCGAGAGCGTGCGGGTGAAGGACAGTGCCGAGAAAAAGTGTTTAATATTGATTTAGATAAAGAAAGCAGCAAAAACCTGATTGATCGCGTCGTTCGAGTCCAACATTGATAGTCTGCACCATACCGACGCAGATGGTGTCTTTGACGGAGAAGCAGCTGCCAGGAGATACCGCAAAAGTCCACTTTCCATGAATTTTAATGTATGTACATCAATATTACATTACTTCATAAAACTACTGTAGTTGATAGTACATTCTATTGTATTGTTTTTCATATTCAATATTTCTTACCCAACAGTTTGTTTTTTCTTTTTAAAAGGCATGGTACATGTTAAAATTGTGCTGATCTGCAATGTTGGGTTAGTTACTGAAAACCAGTAACTAGTTACAGTTACTAGTTACTTTATTTCAAAAGTAACTCAGTTACTAACTCAGTTACTTACACCAAAAAGTAATGCGTTACTGTGAAAAGTAACTATTTAGTTACTTATTTTTTTCTCCTTTTTTTTAAGGCTCCCATTAATGCCCTTTTAGCCTTCGTTTCAGTACTGTTATTGCACAGGAGAATAATACAATGTGTTGATCAACTTGACATGCATTTGCATCACTGAACTCTGCTAAGCAATGTGGTCTACATACAACACACAAAGACAAAGATATGTTTCAAAGGGCCAATTTATTTCAGGCCACAACAAATTGACAAAACTATTTTAAATAGCTGCAACATAACATACATAAGTAACAAACCGCATAATAACAACATAGCTGTAAAGCTGGCTTCACCCAAGGAAGGCACACATGACATACACAAAGCCTAATCAGGCATTTTTTTCTCTCAAGGAATTGTGAAATAAGATCATGTATTCAGGAGATCAACACTGTAGTGAAGCCCAGAAGACTCTACACATTTCCCCAGTTTTAGTTTAGAGAAAATGAAAGATTGGCCTGGCCCACTAGCATCCCTCTTTATGTTTGTGAACTTTATAGTCTATACATTTAGAGTGATGTGATAATCAAACACTCTAGAAGTCTAGAATGAAAGAGTATATAAGATAATTGATAGAGTGTGTACCTTCAATGATGAGCAGAGGCAGAGTTTGAAGTGTTTTCTTTAGCTCGCTTTCTATGTTTATGTACTCACTGTCCAGGTACTTGGAACATGTTTTCTGTGCCATTTGTTGTTTGATGCCGGTATCATGCTATTTAGCTGCCAGAAAACGGGTGACTCCACTGTAGAAATAGCCTGCATGTCTTCTAGCACATACGCTGCAATGGCTCTATCAATGTTGTCCTGGCTAGCATTGCCTCCGTTAATATCCTTAGGTGGAGGTGAAGTGGCATCGGAGTCTGTGTCTCTCTTTACTAGCTTCGTCAAAGCATGTTGCTTATGTGGCGTGGCGAAGTTGGGAGAGTGGCCGTGCCAGCAATCTGAGGGTTACTGGTTCAATCCCCACCTTCTACCATCCTAGTCACGTCCGTTGTGTCCTTGAGCAAGACACTTCAACCTTGCTCCTGATGGGTCCTGGTTAGTGCCTTGCATGGCAGCTCCCGCCATCAGTGTGTGAATGTGTGTGTGAATGGGTGAATGTGGAAATAGTGTCAAAGCGCTTTGAGTTCCTGAAAAAGGTAGAAAAGCTATACAAGTATAACCCATTTACATTTATGTAGCTGTTTCAGCAGATTTGAATTGCTGTTTTGGGCAGTATTCCCGGGTGCGGTCACTGTTGCTACTCACTGCTCCCCTCACCTCCCAGGGGGTGATCAAGGGTGATGGGTCAAATGCAGAGAATAATTTCACCACACCTAGTGTGTGTGTGACAATCATTGTCACTTTAACTTTAAGTAGATGGGATCTTTGATCCAAGACACAACTTACATTTAACTAAAATGTTATTTTCTTTGTGCTCGACAAAAGAAAAGTAGTGACAATGTCTCCATGTTAAGAACCTCGACTTCTGGCTTCGCCATGATGTCTTTTTAGTTGTTATGAGAGTAGCGTGTGTGTGTGTGTGTGTGTGTGTGTGTGTGTGGCCCTTTAAGAAATGACAGCATGTGAGGTGAGTGACGTCAGTGAGTGAGTGGGCGAGAGAGGTGAGGGAGCGCAACAGTGGATGCGTGCAGGTGCTCTCGCTTGGTGGATGGCTGCGTGCAAGACACCAATAAAGTCACAAAATTGCAACAAACCGCCGGCCTCGTCATTCACCCTCGAGTCCGGAGCTGTAAAGACCCACTGCCGGGTAAAGTGAAGGGTGTTAGCCCCGAAGTACATAGGCCCTGGAGGAACGTCTCACCTGCGCTCCGCTCCTCGGTCGAGGAAAGCACGCCTTTTCTTTTCCTTGTGAGACAGAAGGACGACACTTCTTCTGTTTCTAGCCGATACTACATTAAAAAATAACGTAAAATAACACAGTAACGCATCATGTAGTAACGGTAACTGAGTTACTGGATATAAAAAAATAACGCGTTAGATTACTAGTTACCGCCGAAACTAACGGCGTTACAGTAACGCGTTACTTAGTAACGCGTTAGTCCCAACACTGCTGATCTGTGAGGGCCAAATACACAAAAACACAAGGAATAAATTGATTTGAATCCATTTATGAGATACGAGTGTTTTAAGTCGAAAGCGATGTCATTGGATATGGATGCTTCTAGTCTGTTGGTACAACCGGGTCGAGATGCACAAAACAGTAAACGATACCATATTTCGATACCTTGGTTGAACCTGACGTCAGAACCGGTAGCAGACACTGTCTCAAGCCCTTGGCAGGGAAACAAGCAGTCAAGCACTCAGCGCGTACTCTGCCGGACGGCCTCTTGGTAATTTTACAATCCTCCATGCCAACGAAGCAAGTCAAAGGTTGGAATTGGGGGTTAAATCACCAAATGATTCCCGAGCGAGATGCATGCTGCTGCTCACTGCTCCCCTCACCTCCCAGGAGATAAACATGGGGATGGGTCAAATGCAAAGAACACATTTCACCACACCCAGTGTGTGTGTGTGACAATCATTGGAACTTTAACTTTAAAAGTACATTTTTCAAAATCCGCTAGCCCAATGCTAATTTACATTTGATTTGCCAGTATTCGCTACTTTACAATACATGGCGAGTTCAAAACCATTGAATTTGAAAGGAAAACCACAACTAAAATACGCATTACAATTAAACAGCCGGTGTGTAATAAGTACAATGCTTGCAGTACAAACACTTTGTAGGGCTCATCAAAAGACAAGACTGGCATCCATCCATCCATCCATTTTCTACCGCTTATTCCCTTTGGGGTCGCGGGGGGCGCTGGAGCCTATCTCAGCTACAATCGGGCGGAAGGCGGGGTACACCCTAGACAAGTCGCCACCTCATCGCAGGGCCAACACAGATAGACAGACAACATTCACACTCACATTCACATTCACACACTAGGGCCAATTTAGTGTTGCCAATCAACTTATCCCCAGGTGCTATCCACCTTTTTTTTTTTGTCCTGTCCAGCTACTCAGGCAAATCATATAGTTGATGTACAAACCCCGTTTCCATATGAGTTGGGAAATTGTGTTAGATGTAAATATAAACGGAATACAATGATTTGCAAATCATTTTCAACCCATATTCAATTGAATGCACTACAAAGACAAGATATTTGATGTTCAAACTCATAAACTTTATTTTTTTTTTGCAAATAATAATTAACTTAGAATTTCATGGATGCGACACGTGCCAAAGTAGTTGGGAAAGGGCATGTTCACCACTGTGTTACATGGCCTTTCCTTTTAACAACACTCAGTAAACGTTTGGGAACTGAGGGGACACATTTTTTAAGCTTCTCAGGTGGAATTATTTCCCATTCTTGCTTGATGTACAGCTTAAGTTGTTCAACAGTCCGGGGGTCTCCGTTGTGGTATTTTAGGCTTCATAATGCGCCACACATTTGAAATGGGAGACAGGTCTGGACTACAGGCAGGCCAGTCTAGTACCCACACTCTTTTACTATGAAGCCACGTTGATGTAACACGTGGCTTGGCATTGTCTTGCTGAAATAAGCGGGGGCGTCCATGGTAACGTTGCTTGAATGGCAACATAAGTTGCTCCAAAACCTGTATGTACCTTTCAGCATTAATGGCGCTTTCACAGATGTGTCAGTTACCCATGTCTTAGGCACTAATGCACCCCCATACCATCACAGATGCTGGCTTTTCAACTTTGCGCCTATAACAATCCAGATGGTTCTTTTCCTCTCTGGTCCAGAGGACACGACGTCCACAGTTTCCAAAAACAATTTGAAATGTGGACTCGTCAGACCACAGAACACTTATCCACTTTGTATCAGTCCATCTTAGGTGCAGCGAAGCCAACGGCGGTTTTGGGTGTTGTTTATAAACGGTGTTCGCCTTGCATAGGAGAGTTTTAACTTGGACTTACAGATGTAGCGACCAACTGTAGTTACTGGCAGTGGGTTTCTGAAGTGTTCCTGAGCCCATGTGGTGATATCCTTTACACACTGATGTCGCTTGTTGATGCAACACAGTCTGAGGGATCGAAGGTCACAGGCTTTGCTGCTTACGTGCAGTGATTTCTCCAGATTCTCTGAACCCTTTGATGATATTACGGACCGTAGATGGTGAAATCCCTAAATTCCTTGCAATAGCTGGTTGAGAAAGGTTTTTCTTAAACTGTTCAACAATTTGCTCACGCATTTGTTGACAAAGTGGTGACCCTCGCCCCATCCTTGTTTGTGAATGACTGAGCATTTCATGGAATCTACTTTTATACCCAATCATGGCACCCACCTGTTCCCAATTTGCCTGTTTACCTGTGGGATGTTCCAAATAAGTGTTTGGTGAGCATTCCTCAACTTTATCAGTATTGATTACCACCTTTCCCAACTTCTTTGTCATGTGTTGCTGACATCAAATTCAAAAGTTAATGATTATTTGCAAAAAAAAAAAAAAAAAAAAGTTTATCAGTTTGAACATCAAATATGTTGTCTTTGTAGCATATTCAACTGAATATGGGTTGAAAATGATTTGCAAATCATTGTATTCCGTTTATATTTACATCTAACACAATTTCCCAACTCATATGGAAATGGGGTTTGTAGATGCCCATTTCGGCTGTACAAAATTACTTTACAAAAGAGAAGCGTGGGATACTTCTCTTGTTGCCTTATTTGTATTTGACTTTATTAAATGGATTTATAGTATTATTTGGTGCAGCCGGGCCGAAGCAAGAACGGATAGAAAGAGAAAAAAAGGAAGACAGAGGGGGAAATTGCGGGGACAAACACAACAATACCAACAACAATAAAAAAAACATCAGCAAATAGGATATGTAGAAATATGATGCTAAAAGTGATACTAAAGAAGCAGTTGGTGAAATAAATAATAACACAGAAATGACAATGATTATTATTACACTATAAATGGAGCAATACAAATACCAATAGAAATAGCACCATTGATAATGAATAATAACAATAATTTACCTCTATTATCAACAATACAATTGTTTCAAATGCAACAATACATATTATGTAATGATAACTTGAAATACAAAAGAAAGCAGATAAATGGAGGGGAAGAAAGAGAAGCCAACTATATTAACCTTGTAGATTGTTATAGTAACAATAGGTTAAGCTTTGTCAGTGTGCCATGTGTTACCCAGTTACCCCTAGGGCAACAACGTTAATTTATATTTGATGAAACTTGATTATATGAATGAGTGTGTGTATGTATATGTACCTGTATATGTACAGTATGTGTATATGTAAGTTTGTACAGTGAATGTATATGTACAGTATGCGTATATTTATGTTTGTACAGTAAATGTATATGTACAGTATGTGTATATGTATGTCTGTACAGTGAATGTATATGTACAGTATGTGTATATGTATGTTTGTACAGTGAATGTATATGTACAGTATGTGTATATGTATGTCTGTACAGTGAATGTATATGTACAGTATGTGTATATGTATGTTTGTACAGTGAATGTATATGTACAGTATGTGTATATGTATGTTTGTATAGTTAATGTGCTTGTGGATGTACGAACTTTGAGTGTGTAGGTATGTACTGTATTTGTGTATGTATGTGGGAGCGTATATGTATGCATGGCACATTCAACTTAATGGCAAAGGCTACTTCCTGACTACTTGTTTATACACTACTGCCATCTAGTGGATTGGAATTGCAACTGCACAAAAAGTCTACTATAGAGTATAACGCTTGCAAATGGGACTCAGAAGTGTAAAGATAACAAGATAACACCTAAATAATGTAAATAATTCAATGTATACACCCTGATGATTATTTTGTGTGATGACTGTATTATGATGATAGTATATATCTGTATCATGAATCAATTTAAGTGGACCCCGACTTAAATAAGTTGAAAAACTTATTCGGGTGTTACCATTTAGTGGTCAATTGTACGGAATATGTACTTCACTGTGCAACCTACTAATAAATGTCTCAATCAATCAAAAAAAACCTGGACAGCACAGCTCAGTGTTAAATTTTGAATGAAAACAAATCTAGATTCAACATTTATCAGTGGTATGAATTAAAAATGTGAAAGGTAGCCATCGCTGTCTGTCATAGAACCAATTAACGTGTATGTTGAGGTATCACGTTTTTAGTGGCTAAAGCCTGCAGCTTGTTTTGAAGCCTTTGGGCTATCAGAGTCCACCACAAAGTTCCTGGTTCCTCCTCAGGCACACACACACACACACACTCACACAGAGTTCAGATCCAGTCCGTAGCAAGTTGCTCTGTGGGTGGACCTCAGGGGGACGGCTTCAGCCAGCAACCCCCAGAGCCCCCCCATCCAAATCCACTGACTGATCCAGTGCCCAGACAGTCGGCCACTGCCCGGCTGCTTCCCAATCTTCTCAACCCTTGTGAGCTTTACCAACACCCTCAGTGTACTAAAAATAAAAAATAAAAACAGGAGAAGAAAATAACAGGAAGCACAAGCGTGGCGTTTGAAGACAAATCAAAGCTTAATCGGCAATGAGAGGCTGAACGACACAAAACAATATTTTGCTTTTGTCTTGTTTTCGCTAAGTGTTTGAATGTTATTAATTGCTCAGATGCGTTGTCTTTGAGCTGCAGCTGCCGCTTAGCCTCGACAAAACGTCGAAAGCCGCGAGGGTGATGACACACGACGGCGGATAAAAAATAAAAAATAAAAAATAAAAAGACATCTGTGTCTGATTGAAGATCTGGACTGAAATATCAAAGAGCGCTGCTAACCGGATTGATTTGTACACGCTCTCGTTTCTATTTTTTGAATATTCTTTAATTATCTAGACTGTTTAAATAGAGGGCAAACAGTTCCTCCAGTGGTTTGCAAATCCATTATTGCCTGCCTAATTGGCTTGGCAAACCGCGCCCCCTCTTCCCCTCGCTTGTTCACTCAAAGATTAAAATCCGGTGATTCTTTAATTTGGAAAATGGAAGACGGTGCAATCAAAGTAATGAGCCTCAAACCCCCCCACCCCAAAAAAAGTGTGTGCAATCATTGGAACGCGTATCTTCCGATGCGTGTTTACAAGCAAATCTAATGACAAGGCATCTTATGTGCATGCCGGGGATGGCTGCATGTTTCTGGAGAAAAAAAAAAAACGCCTGTCAGCTTGCATAGATTCACCTTGCGAGCTTGCATCCAACCTGTTGTTGTTTTTGCCCCGGAGGGCCTCCGCGAAAAGGCAGCTGGTGGCGCTCGGTTTAGATTTAGCGGAAGCGCTTCAGACAAGCAAACCGAAAGTAGAGCGAGGCCGTGTCTGATGATGCATCCAAACCTCTGCTGAAATGTAAGATTCAAAGTGCGTTAAAGCGGTGTTTCTTAACCATTGCGACCGCCCCCTACAGGGCCACCAAAAAAGATGTTTCTCACCTGTAATACACTTTTCCACCACTTGTGGCAGTAATGAAAATCTCAAACCAGAATCAGAATCAGAAATACTTTAATGATCCCCGAGGGGAAATGAAGATTTTCAGCACAATCTGTCACGGCCAGGGCGCATTGGAATGCATCTTTGCGTCCTGACGAGCGCACAACAGGCGCTCTCTCTCCGCTGCGGGCGTGGAGACAATTTGCAATCCGCGCACCTGTGTCTAATCAGACAAGCAGCATAAGGACCAGTGGACCCAAGGATCCTCGCGGGAACTTAGTTCGCATATGGTGTACCGTAAGCGACAAGCTTTATGCTCTATCCTTGTTTCCTCTCCGTGGCTTGATTTGTCTCTTGTCTTCTCCCGTGTTTCAGCAGTGTTTTCCTTTCGTTGCCCTGGATCTCGACTGCCTCTCTCGTTCCTTGACTCCTAGCTCGCCCCTGGACTCTGACGCCTCTCTCTCGCCCCGAATCACCTGCCTGCCCTATGGACTGCCTCTTTCTTTCGCTCTCCTCAACACTTGGTAACACACACTTCCGCTAACTACACACTCTTGTATTTTGGTCACACACTCCATTCTATAGTTTAAAGTAAAGTTAAAGTTAAAAAGTCAAAGTACCAAGGATTGTCACACACACACTAGGTGTGGTGAAATTTGTCCTCTGTATTTGACCCATCCCCTTGTTCACCACCTGGGAGGTGAGTGGAGCAGTGAGCAGCAGCGGTGGCCGCGCCTGGGAATCATTTTTGGTGATTTAACCCCCATTTCCAACCCTTGATGCTGAGTGCCAAGCAGGGAGGTAATGGGCCCCATTTTTATAAGTCTTTGGTGTGACTCGGCCGGCGTTTGAACTCACAACCTACCGATCTCAGGGCGAACACTCTAACCCAGGGGTCACCAACGCGGTGCCCGCGGGCACCAGGTATCCCGTAAAGACCAGATGAGTAGCCCGCTGGCCTGTTCTAAAAATAGCTCAAATAGCAGCACTTACCAGTGAGTTGCCTCTATTTTTTAAATTGTATTTATTTACTAACAAGCTGGTCTCGCTTTGCTCGACATTTTTAATTCTAAAAGAGACAAAACTCAAATAGAATTTGAAAATCCAAGAAAATATTTTAAAGACTTGGTCTTCACTAACTGACAAAGAAACATATAACAGATTTGATGTCCAGTTCAAAGTGTGACATGATTTATTTAAAAATTTGAGAGTTGACTTTTGTATTTTACATGAGTTATTATTTGTACAAACATGGTGCAAAGTACTTCATGATTTGTTAAAAATGTTAGTGGCTAGCTAGTTAAAATGGGATATTGTGATTTCACAAGACTGTCTTAGAAGTGATCATTTGAAAATGTTCAATTTGAAAAATGTGCACTTAGAGAAAATATAAAAATAAAGTGTTGCATATTGATATTTATCTGTTTCTATATATATTTATTGTGAGAAATCGTTAAAATGATCAGTGTCTCCACAAAGATAGATATAATTAATTATTAATAATAACATAGAGTTAAAGGTAAATTGAGCAAATTGGCTATTTCTGGCAATTTATTTAGGTGTGTATCAAACTGGTAACACAGTGGTGAACATGCCCTTTCCCAACTACTTTGGCACGTGTTGCAGCCATGAAATTCTAAGTTAATTATTATTTGCAAAAAAAAAAAAAAAAAGTTTATGAGTTTGAGTATCAAATATGTTGTCTTTGTAGTGCATTCAATTGAATATGGGTTGAAAAGGATTTGCAAATCATTGTATTCCGTTTATATTTACATCCAACACAATTTCCCAACTCATATGGAAACGGGGTTTGTATTCGGATAGATTTAGTTCTTCAGGAACCTTTCAAAGTTCCTCTTATCTAGGTGTGAATTTTCCAAGCGACCAGGAACCTTTTCGGGGGCGGGCTGTGCTGTGGAACGCTGATTGGTTAAACTCAGTTGGGAGAGATCCTAAAACCTCTTTTTCAAACACACGACCGCCATTGGAATACACGCGGCGACTTGTTTATTTATTTATTCTTGTACAACAAGCTTGACAACGGAGAGAAAGGAGAACAAAAGGAGCTTTCGACTTGCAGGAACTTTAGTGGGGCATCTTTGTCAGTGGAACTATTTTGGTTTTTACTCAACCTTAGTCCTGACACTATATGCAGTTTATTGTTGTTTATTAGTTTTACACACTGCACTTCATTACGTGAAGCTACAAAAAGTGGACGGACTCTTTTAAACGTATTTACGGAGGACTATGAAGCTGGACTCGAAGCGGCGACCTCAGCTGCTTACTACTCTGACTTTGTTGGGGAAATGTAAAAAAAAAAGAAGGCAGTACACGAGAGGAACGAAGGTAAATAACATCAAATATGAACTATTTACTTTATTACATGTTGTAAAAGTAGTCAGTGACACTCCATTTGTGTAGTTATTAGCCTCAACCCGAGTGAACCGAAAGCTAATGCTAACAAGCTAACGCTAAAGCCACTGTGTTTGTGTTGTCGGCGTGAGATAAACACTGACATTTATTCTTTATATGTTGTTATTAACAGACAAACACTGACATTAATTATTCTTATATTGTTATTTACCAAACAGAAATCGCCTGACACTCATGAATTATTCATTTACTGAGAGGACGACTTTCTGACTGTTGGACATTGCGGACAAAAGCCTGAATTTTTATGAACAATTTGGTACACTTTATTTTATAAATCATATTGTTTTGTATATATTTACTTTTGTATTTCAATTACTTTTTTAGTATAATAACTGTGACCTAATATTGTCTGTTTATTTACATGGTATCAGTGTAGAAATATAGTCAACCACTCCTCCATACGTCATCAGTTTAATTTGAATAAAATACCCCGGTGGAAACGCAAACCACACACTTCTATCGGAACCAGAGGTTCCAGGAACCAAAGGGCATATTAAGAAGTTTCCTAAGTGCAAAAATTATGACTAAAGTAGTGTTGTCCCGATACCAATATTTTGGTACCGGTACCAAAATTATTTCAAGACTTTTCGGTATTTGATACTTTTCTAAATAAAGGGGACCACAAAAAATTGCATTATTGGCTTTATTTTAACAAAAAATCTTACTATGCATTAAACATGTTTCTTATTGCAAGTTTGTCTTTAAATAAAATAGTGAACATACAATACAACTAGTCTTTTATTAGTAAGTAAACAAACAAAGGCTCCTAATTTAGTCTGCTGACATATGCAATAACATATTGTGTCATTTATTATTCTATTATTTTGTCAAAATTATTAAGTACAATTGGTAGAAAATGAATTATTAATCTACTTGTTCATTTACTGTTAATATCTTCTTACTTTCTCTTTTAAAATGTTCTATCTACACTTCTGTTAAAATGTAATAATCATTTATTCTTTTATTGTTTGGATGCTTTGCATTAGTTTTGGACGATACCACAAATTTGGGTATCAAACCGATACCAATTTGTTACAGGATCATACATTTAGTCCCCTTCTATGCAGAATACTTGGTTGGTACAAATGTTTCGAAACAGCCCGACCTAAAATGAGGTGTATATGTAAAAACAATAAATAACAATATTTGTGACAAGGTTGTACGTTTTAAGTGGTTTAGATATAATTATTGAATACTTAGACTTTCCACACAGTTGCCCAGTTTTAAAGGATGGAAAGGATAAGGCACGTAAAGTTAAAGTACCAATGATAGTCACACACACACAGTAGGTGTGGTGAAATTACCCTCTGCATTCGACCCATCCCCTTATTCCACCCCCTGGGAGGTGAGAGGAGCAGTGAGCAGCAGCGGTGGCCGCGCTCGGGAATCATTTTTGGTGATTTAACCCCCAATTCCAACCTTTGATGCTGAGTGCCAAGCAGGGAGGTAATGGCTCCCATTTTTATAGTCTTTGGTATGACTCGGCCGGGGTTTGAACTCACGACCTACCAATCTCAGGGCGGACACTCTAACCACTGAGAAGGTCTGATTATCTACTTATTACAGGTATTAAGTAGACTAAAAATATACCATAGTAGCAATATAAGATATATGTAATATTTACATATTATATATACAGTATATAATATATACTGATATATTATACTACTATATTATATTATATTGTTATATAATACAAACCCCGTTTCCATATGAGTTGGGAAATTGTGTTAGATGTAAATATAAACGGAATACAATGATTTGCAAATCCTTTTCAACCCATATTCAATTGAATGCACTACAAAGACAAAGTATTTGATGTTTAAACTCATAAACTCTTATTTTTTTTTGCAAATAATAAATAAGAATTTCATGGCTGCAACACGTGCCAAAGTAGTTGGGAAAGGGCATGTTCACCACTGTGTTGCATCACCTTTTCTTTTAACAAAACTCAATAAACGATTGGGAACTGAGGAAACTAATTGTTGACGCTTTGAAAGTGGAATTCTTTCCCATTCTTGTTTTATGTAGAGCTTCAGTCGTTCAACAGTCCAGAGTCTCCGCTGTCGTATTTTACGCTTCATAATGCGCCACACATTTTCGATGGGAGACAGGTCTGGACTGCAGTCGGGCCAGGAAAGTACCCACACTCTTTTTTTCACAAAGCCACGCTGTTGTAACACATGCTGAATGTGGCTTGGCATTGTCTAGCTGAAATAAGCAGGGGCGTCCATGAAAAAGACGGCGCTTAGATGGCAGCATATGTTGTTCCAAAACCAGTATGTACCTTTCAGCATTAATGGTGCCTTCACAGATGTGTAAGTTACCCATGCCTTGTCACTAATGCACCCCCATACCATCACAGATGCTGTTTTTTTAACTTTGCGTCGATAACAGTCTGGATGGTTCGCTTCCCCTTTGGTCCGGATGACATGATGTCGAATATTTCCAAAAACAATTTGAAATGTGGACTCCTCAGACCACAGAATACTTTTCCACTTTGCATGAGTCCATCTTAGATGATCTCGGGCCCAGAGAAGCCGGCGGCGTTTCTGGATGTTGTTGATAAATGGCTTTAGCTTTGCATAGTAGAGCTTTAAATTGCACTTACAGATGTAGCGACAAACTGTATTTAGTGACAGTAGTTTTCTGAAGTGTTCCTGAGCCCATGTGGTGATATCCTTTAGAGATTGATGTCGGTTTTTGATACAGTGCCGTCTGAGGGATCGAAGGTCACGGTCATTCAATGCTGGTTTCCGGCCATGCCGCTTAAGTGGAGTGATTTCTCCAGATTCTCTGAACCTTTTGATGATATTATGGACCGTAGATGTTGAAATCCCTAAATTTCTTGCAATTGCACTTTGAGAAATGTTGTTCTTAAACTGTTTTGACTATTTGCTCACGCAGTTGTGGACAAAGGGGTGTACCTCGCCCCATCCTTTCTTGTGAAAGACTGAACATTTTTTAGAAAGTTGTTTTTATACCCAATCATGGCACCCACCTGTTCCCAATTAGCCTGCACACCTGTGGGATGTTCCAAATAAGTGTTTGGTGAGCATTCCTCAACTTTATCAGTACACTGTAAAAAATTACTGTAAAAATACAAAAACAAATTACAGTTATATACTGTTCTTCTTAAATGCAGTTAAGTACTGTAAATTTTGTTGCATTTTACAAAAAATATCGACCAGCAGTAAGTTACTGTAAAACTACAGTATAATTCAGTATTTTTCAGACTTGTTTCTTGGGTCCGCCCACAATTCGTCCAACCGAGCTTCATTTCACCTGGCCGCCGCAGCTAAATCCATCCTACTGCATGGTGTGTTTTTGATAACAAGGTAAGAGTCACTTGTACCTTGATGTGTCATTTTCTGTTTGAATTGCTTTATATATATATATTTATAAAGTCCGAAATGACATAGCGTCACAGTCAGCATCACAGACACTATCGTTGACCACATGTACCGCCGCATGCTAGCGAGCTAAGTTTTCTTCATATTTGTCATAGTGATCATAATGTCATAGTCATCTCAAAAAGATGATAACTTGCAACATATGTGCTACGACTTGCAGCAATGTATTTGCGTATGTTAGACCAGTGGGGGGTAATTGAAGGTATGCCAAGGGGTACGTGAGATTTTTTTTAAATATTCGAAAAATAGCAACACTTAAAAAATCCTTTAGAAATATATTTATTGAATAATACTTCAACAAAATACATGTTTAGGATGAAGTTCATGAATCCTGAAGGATCTCTACTACAATCCCCAAAGAGGGCACTTTAAATTGATGATTACTTCTATGTGTAGAAATCTTTATTTATAATTGAATCACTTGTTTATTTTTCAACACGTTTTTAGTTGTTTTTATATATTTTTTTCCAAATAGTTCAAGAAAGACCACTACAAATGAGCAATATTTTGCACTGTTATACAATTTAATAAATCAGAAACTGATGACATAGTGCTGTAATTTACTTCTTTATCTCTTTTTTTCAACCAACAATGCTTTGCTCTGATTAGGGGGTACTTGAATTAAAAAAAATGTTCACAGCACTGAAAAAAGGTTGAGAACCACTGTCCTAAGGCAGTGGTTCTCAACCTTTTTTCAGTGATGTACCCCCTGTGAACATTTTTTTAATTCAAGTACCCCCTAATCAGAGCAAAGCATTTTTGGTTGAAAAAAAGAGATAAAGAAGTAAAATACAGCACTATGTCATCAGTTTCTGATTTATTAAATTATATAACAGTGCAAAATATTTCTCATTTGTACTAGTCTTTCTTGAACTATTTGGAAAAAATATATAAAACAACTAAAAATGTGTTGAAAAATAAACAAGTGATTCAATTATAAATAAAGATTTCTACACATATAAGTAATCAACTTAAAGTGCCCTCTTTGGGGATTGTAATAGAGTTCCATCTGGATTCATGAACTTCATTCTCAATATTTCTTCACAAAAAAATAAATCTTTAACATCAATATTTATGGAACATGTCCACATGTCTCAGCTGCATTACTGCTACGTTTTAACCAAGCCTCCATTGTTTTCTACATGGATAGTTGATTGACAGTTGGTGCTGTGTGGCACCGCCAGGTAAATGGGTTGTACTTGTATAGCGCTTTTCTACCTTCAAGGTACTCAAAGCGCTTTGACACTACTTCCACATTTACCCATTCACACACACATTCACACACTGATGGAGGGAGCTGCCATGCAAGGCGCTAACCAGCACCCATCAGGAGCAAGGGTGAAGTGTCTTGCTCAGGACACAACGGACATGACGAGGTTGGTACTAGGTGGGGATTGAACCAGGGACCCTCGGGTCGCGCACGGCCATTTTTCCACTGCGCCACGCCGTCCCTCAAGGTAGGGTCAAACCATCATGGCATGGGGGAAACTCTGGCTTTGTGGTAATGAATAGAATAGCCTACTTGATTTGATGTTCAGTTTATGAACTTACATTCATATTTTGTCGAAGTATTATTCAATAAATATATTTATAAAGGATTTTTGAATAGTTGCTATTTTTAGAATATTTAAAAAAAATCTAACGAACCCCTTGGCATACCTTCAAGTACCCCCAGGGGTACGTGTACCCCCATTTGAGAACCACTGCCTTAGGAGACTACATGTAAACAGAGTAAAGAGAGAGCGAGTGAGGTGGCCATTCCAAATACCTTTAAAATGCTACCCATTTTGGATACTGTTTAGGAACATAAACTGCATTTCTTGACTGTACCAGTTGCTGGTGACAAAGTCACAATAAAACGTTGGATGATCAGCATGGAAGGTGATGTCATCTGCGAAGGCGTCCAACCTAGCTTCATCTCAGGGCTTGCTACCCTTCTTGCCACCTACTATGTGTTCAACTTGGAATACCAAGAGGAAGGTGCTCGGACATTGGAATTTGTTCAAAGGTAAATCCCCTTGATACTGTTAAATACTGTTAGGATATTTTGCCCCTTTTCTCACCTCTGTTCAGGAATTTGACTTGTCATTTCCCCAAGTTTGTGCCTTAAATCAATGACTCTTCTGTTCCTTTGTGGACTTTCTTATTAGGGACCGAAGCACCAGTTTGACTCTAGGATACAGAGAAGGTAGGTAATGTGCAGGTAAAGATATGTTGACTGGGTCAAAGAAGGAAGCACCTGTTTGACCCCAGGATGCAGAAAAAGTAGGTAATTTGCAGGTAAAGATATGTTGACTGGGATCGCCCAGTCAACATATCTTTACCTACTGGAAGCACCAGCGTGACCCGAGGATGCAGAACAAGTAGGTAATGTGCAGGTGAAGATATGTTGAATGGGTAAAGGCAGGAAGCACCAGCGTGACCCCACCATGCAGAGAAGGTAGGTAATGTGCGGGTGAAGGTATGTTGAATGGGTGAAAGAAGGAAGCGCAGGTGTGGTCGAGGCAATGCAGACAAGGTAGGTAATGTGCAGGTGAAGATATGTTGTATGGTGAAAGAAAGAAGCACCAGTGTGACCCCAGGATGCAGGGAAGGTAGGTAAGGTGCAGGTAAAGTTATGTTGAATGGGTAAAGGCAGGACACACCAGCTAGACTCCAGGATACAGAGAAGGTAGGTAATGTGCAGGTAAAGATATGTTGAATGGGTAAAGGCAGGAAACACCAGCCAGACTCCAGGATACAGAGAAGGTAGGTAATGTGCAGGTAAAGATATGTTGAATGGGTAAAGGCAGGAAACACCAGCCAGACTCCAGGATACAGAGAAGGTAGGTAATGTGCAGGTAAAGATATGTTGAATGGGTAAAGGCAGAAAGCACCAGCATGACCACACTATGCAGAGAAGATAGGTAATGTGCAGGTAAAGATATGTTGAATAGGTAAAGGCAGGAAGCACCAGTGTGACCCCAGGATGCAGAGAAGATAGGTAATGAGCAGGTAACGATATGTTAAATGGGTGAAAGCAGGAAACATCAGCGTAAATACACGGTCCCGTAGATGGAGAGAAAACACATAAATAGAGAGAGGGATTGGGGAGGCTTTAGCATTGTCTTCCTCTCTGAATTGGTCTTAATGGGTTTTAGAGCATTCACTCATCTACAGCTGTGGTGATGGTATAGGCTCACATATATCCTAAAATTGATATGAATATTTGTGCAGTGCATATTCCTAAATTAACAATGTGAGGAGTTCTGTATCGACTGCAAGTAATCTTCAATCACAACAGAATATCTAATATGCCTTCTCTCTTTTTTAGGCGATTCATTGGCGTTAACCCTGAGAGGGGAACAAAGGCTAGCCAGGGAAAGGTGGTGTCCAAGAAGACTGGGAAGCGGGTCCAACAAAAGGCAGCAACTGTAAATCCTCACGTAGCCACCCTTATAAAACATCTCACAGACTTTGAGTGGGGCTTTATGTAGTCGACAACTAAACACTGGACTCGTGTTCAGTTATTTGTCTCCAGTTTGAAATTAAGTTGACATGTTCTAAATGTTAAAATGCTTTACTGAAAATAAGAAGAATGCACTAAGTGTACATTGAATGTATTTGATGCGCTTTAAAATAATTGGTTAATAAAAGCATAAACTTGCAAGGCCATTTCTCCAGTCATTTTTATGCCACCAGATTGCAGGGGTTTTGATTTTGCAAAATTAAAAGTTCAACTCATTAACTTCTAGTGGCATTATACTGTAAAGCTCAGTCTATAGTGCTTACAATTATTTTACTGTAATTAACTGTTCATGGATATTACAGTAGATACACTAAAATAACAGTGTAATGCCGCTAAACAGATGACAGTATTATGCTGTGAAGCGAATATTTGATACAGCACAGTACTGTGATACCTTTTACAGTAATAAACTGTAGTGACAAATCACAGTATGTGTGCTGTAGAAAAACAGTATATACTGGAACCATTAGCTGCCAGTAGGTTACTGTATTTAAACGGTGAAAATTCTTACAGTGTATTTATTGCCACCTTTTCCAACTTCTTTGTCACGTGTTGCAGGCATCAAATTCTAAAGTTAATGATTATTTGCAAAAACATCAAATATGTTGTCTTTGTAGTGCATTCAACTGAATATGGGTTGAAAATGATTTGCAAATCATTGTATTCCGTTTATATTTACATCTAACACATTTTCCCAACTCATGGAAACGGGGTTTGTAGATACAATATATAACAAATCCCAATTACCATGTACAATTACCAGTTACCATACGAATATGATTCAAATCCAGAGTAAGATTTGTCATTTTTGATTATGTGAGTGGGCCCATGGCTCCTCTGTAGTGGAAAAGTTGGGTCCCGAGGTCAAAAAGGTCAAGAACCCCTGCGCTAAAGCATTTGCTTTATATCGGACGCAGCTGGGCCCCCTTCAATAATGATTATCTTCCAGGTAATGGGAAAATAGCCTTAAAAGCCCCGTCTTTGATGTACTCAGCTAATGTTTGGCGGAGTGATAAATTGACGGATTGGTTAGTTAAACCTCCTTGCATCTCGCCCTGAGGTGCACTGATAACCTTAAGAGCCTTCACGCTCAGCGACCGCGGCGTAAACGAGCACGCTTGACTCCGCCACGGTCGGCCGCTTTTGTTCCTCTCTCATAAGTCAATCCCATCCTCTCGCCTGTTACGGACAGGATGCACTTATCGCCTTTATCAGCAGCTTGTTCCATCAAGGCTCGCTGGTTGAGGTTGCGTGTCCCAGATTCGACGGCTAACACACGAGCCAAGTCATGGAGAAAACAATGGGTGGGTGAAGAGGGGGGCCCCGACGACACCCGTCACCCCCTGCTTCCGTCATCAATCATCGGATGTCATGGCGGCCTGCAGTGAAGCGGACCTGGGCTGTGACGGATGCAGTGGCACGACCAGTGGACACCATCAAAGGGTAGGGACACAAGAAGATTAAGGGGTATCAATTGAAGAATATCATTAGATGAATGCATTGGATATCATGCACATTTAGTGGGATCAATATTTCACCAAATGACTGATCAGTTAGAATTGTGGCAAATCGCAGCAATACTGGCTACGTTCGCACGATGTCATGCCTAATTCGGGTTTGATGTTAAAACTTTGAACTTACTCTATGAGTTATACTATAAGCCGCTACTTTTTTCCTACACTTTGTACCCTGCGGCTTATAAGACGGTGCCGCTAATTTATGGATTATTTGTTTTCCCACACTGACAGCTATAAAAACAATTAAAGAAATTAAAAGAGAAAATGTGCTGAGAAACTGTGTGAGATGTGAAAATGTGCTTTTGGCGTCCATAGCGATCCTACTCGAATGGATTCTTCATTCTTCACTCCAAGCAACATTTGTACATTTTACAGTATAACTAAAACTGTTTAAACCTACAAAACCGCCCCATGTGTGATGTCAGTAGGAGTGTTTTCATGCATATTTGTACATGCTATTGTAATGTAATGACGCAATAGCTAATATGCTGACACGTTTACGAGTGTTTGTGTTAGTACGGTTAACTTACAACTGTATTATTCCGTTTAAAAGATACCACGGTAAACTCACCAATACGTCACCGTGAAGGTATTGAGTCTGTTTAGCTAGCTTCCGCAGCTAGTGGGTCCATGACAATGAATTCTGTTTTGTTTGATCAGCCGTTTTATTGCCATGTTACAGACAGCGTTTGGAAACAATTAAGGTATAATAAACATTTACAAAATGTTTCTGTGTAAATAACTAATTTTGCAACGTATATATCTGTGGCTTATAGTCAAGATACGGTTATAACTAGGGATGTCCGATAATGGCTTTTTGCCGATATCCGATATTCCGATATTGTCCAACTCTTTAATTACCGATACTGATATCAACCAATACCGATATATACAGTCGTGGAATTAACACATTATTATGCCTAATTTGGACAACCAGGTATGGTGAAGATAAGGTCCTTTTTTTTTTTTAATTAATACAATAAAATAAGATAAATAAATTAAAAACATTTTCTTGAACAAAAAAGAAAGTAAAACAATATAAAAACAGTTACATAGAAACTAGTAATTAATGAAAATGAGTAACATTAACTGTTAAAGGTTAGTACTATTAGTGGACCAGCAGCATGCACAATCATGTGTGCTTACGGACTGTATTCCTGCAGACTGTATATATATATATTGATATATAATGTAGGAACCAGAATATTAATAACAGAAAGAAACAACCCTTTTGTGTGAATGAGTGTAAATGGGGGAGGGAGTTTTTTTGGGTTGGTGCACTAATTGTAAGTGTATCTTGTATTTTTTATGTTGATTTAATAAAAAATAAAAAAATAAAATAAAAGTTAAACGATACCGAAAATAAAAAAAACGATACCGATAATTTCCGATATTACATTTTAAAGCATTTATCGGCATTATCGGACATCTCCAGTTATAATATGGAAAAATAGATTTTTTTTCCCTGAGGTTTAGTCGGTGCGGCTGATATACTATACACTGTAGTCCGAAAAATACAGTAGTTCAATGGCTATGTTCAAATTCCAGGTCAGTATTTTTATATGTCGATGTGTAAAATTCCCACTTTTTCAATTGCAAAGCAGGCCTATTTGGCTACTTTGACATTCCAAGGTACGATGCATAATTCAAATTGTTTTATGTAGTCGTTCACAATACAAAAGAATAATACTCCTAATGTGAACGGACTAGGTACCTGAACTGACCCGCATGTGCAAATGACGTCACAGGCCACTGCAGTGTTTACGGAAGTAAACATGGCTTAAATTTCTAATATGTGTCATGGTGCGTTCCAGTTTTACTCAGAAGCCGGAATTTCAGAGTTCCTCATCTGAAATTTCAACTGGAACACTCCCCGTGGTGGAATTTCCTACTTGGAAAGTCGGAGAGTTCTCTCCACTCCCAAAGTTGGCTTCTAAGATGGATGCTATAATTGTAAATATTATTCGTTATTGGCACTTCTGACTAGTTTTTGTCACACTAAATCCGCCACATACGATGTATTTTGAATGTTCATATATGATAATGTAATAATTCAAAATTCCATTTTTCCAAATGTGTTTTATACAATTTTACATGGCTAGCAATAACGTTTTTGAGGGTTGTAGAATGAGTGCATGTGTTTCCCCAAGTTGTTTGTATTCAGATAAGGCGGGGCAACCCGCGGCTCTAGAGCCACATGCGACTCTTTAGCAGCGCCCTGGTGGCTCCATGGAGGTTTTTCAAAAATGTATGGAAATAGAAAAAAAATGGGGTGAAAAATGTTTTTTGTTTTAATACGGTTTCCGTAGGACAAACACGACAAAAACCTTCCTAATTGTTAGAAATCCCACTGTTTAATATGTTTGTGCTTCACTGTTGAGAGTATTTGGGGAGTGCCATTTTGTTCTACTAATTTCAGCGGCTCTTGAACTCAATATAACATACATCCATAAATGTGGACGCATGTGAAAAAGTGCAATATATTTATCTGTACAGTAACCTTTTTTTAAATTTATATTTGCACCGTATTGCTTTTTTATCCTGCACTACCATGAGCTTATGTAACGAAATTTGTAAAGTTCAAATTTGAATGGCAATAAAAAGGAAGTCTAAAGTCTGAACTCACTGTTGTGTGGTTGGTGACTCAACTCAAGCAATTTTATTAGGTACATTGTGTAAATGTGACCAGTAGATGGCAGTCAAACATAAGAGATACGTGTAGACTGCACAATGATGGCAATATGACTCAAGTAAACAACACCAAAATTGTACATGTTCCATTGAAAATATAGAACATTACACACGGCGCTCAAAAATCTATCAAAATGTTTTAGTACGACTTTGATAAGCTTTGAAGCTGGACCGCTTGATGTGCGTCAACATAGGAGCATTATTATGGTGTGTGTATAAGGTAAGCTATATTATCTGGCGTTTTTTTTCCGCAATATTATGCAAAAGCAATTATTCTTACCTTTTGGTACCTGCTGATCTGTATTTGAGATCTGCATAAATCCTGAAAAATTGTATGTGTCCGCCTTTGTAGTCCGTGCCGACACCATAGTCGATAAGGTTCTTCTTTTCTCACGATTTATATCCTCATACAAAAGAGACGTGAGCCGGATTTAAACATTTTGGAATTGTACTTCTTCACATTGACATGATAAAATCAAATGCATGTCACATATTGGAATTGACCTGAAGTGTGAACATAGTTTTTTGTATGTAAAAGCAGTATAAATCAGATATGAATCCAATGAGACTGCAGTCTGAACGTTAAGCTTGCATCTATCTGACCTTTACGTCATCAAAAGGTGACAGATGTCACAATTTTTTGCCAAAACCGACAGGCGTTAAAGTAGATGGGGGAAAGATCAGAAAACAGTCAGTGGTAAAAAAAATATGATGTTTCAGAAGTGATTACATTTAGGAGGACTTGCCTCAATGTCCCACAGCTCTGCCTTCTTGGGACAGATGCCACAATAAGTGTCCCAAAAACTTCCATAGCTAAAACTCTTGCCCTTTTCCTTCAAAGACCCATAGCGTCCTTTAACCAAAGTTTCAATTTGTTTTGCTTTTATCATTTTTTTTCCATAATATCAATTACCGGTAGATATTGGATAATTAACTGTTTTGGAACGCCACCTTTTCTTCGCCCCCTCTTGGCGTGACGTCATCCACAGAACAGGAGCCCATTTCCATTCAGAGACAGTGTGGACAAAAGCATGTAAAACTTCACTTAATTGATCACTTAATTGCATGTTGTTGTTGCTCTGGTCCACGATTACTTCAAAGCAGGTAGGATTAACATTGTGAGCAAACAAGAAACAGAGAAGAATTGCCATTTCTGGAAGTCCCTGCTCTTCCATCTACTCTTCTAAACACAACATAGCTTGTGTTTTCTCATGCACATTCAGCATTCCCCCAAGAAATTTGAGGAAAACATCAGTCGAAGAGGAGTCAAAATATAATAAAAAGAAGGCTTACCTTCTTTTTCTCTGTTTTTGAGTTCTAGGTCTGCTCTTCTTTCTCAGTTTTTCCAGAGTCTTTTTCCGTTGTGTGTGTTCCTGATGTTCGCATTTGGCTTGAGTCCTAAACATTTTTTTTCCTTCTAAACTCCAAACTAAAACCCTTTTTCTTCAAAGTCAGAATCATCATTCATCATCATCATTGGAATAGTATAACTCCTTCAAAATATTGTGATTTGGCAGAGCAGTGGGACATTGATGTATGTCCTCTTATATATTGAACACTTCTAAAATATCAGCTTTTCAAAACTGATTGTTTTGTTGTCTTTCTGCCCCCATTTCTTTTTGCGCCCTTCTGCCTTGTCACCTTTGAGAAAAAAATATTCAGTCTAAGCCTGGGCACCTGGAGAGGGGGTCCAGACTGAGGCCAAGGAAACAAAAACCTCTTAGCCATAGCACACATAAACATGTGTGTAAGAGGGAAACATCAAAGAACACAAATGACATTAAAGACTCTAAAAGAGCAGAGCTGATGCAACCAGCCATTTCAACATACAGCTACAAAAGTAAAACAACAACAACAACAACAAAAACATATACACTGTGGTGGCCTCGGCGGTGTTCCACGCCATCGTCTGCTGGGGTGGGGGGAGCATGGCCAGAGATAGGAGCAGACCCAACAAAGCAACCAAGAAAGCCAACTCCACCAACGGCCTCCCACTAACTCTCGGCCAGTGTCCAGTCCGCATGGATGAGCGAGGATGCGTCTAAGGAAACTGAGGTGTCCGATACCTGCTCATTCAGCCAAGACACCGTGAAGCTGAATGCAGCCCTGTCTCTTCATCCGCGTCTCCTCCAGTCTCTCCAAACGGACTATGGTGTGACAGAGACCCAGCAAATGGTCTCCATAGCCAAAAAGCTCCCGGGAGGCAGATCCAAACGTTCACAAAGAAGCACCACAGAAGTTACAAAAGTGTCACCCCTTGTCACACAGTCTCAAAGGGTCCGAACCAAAAGGCAAAAAATACCCACATGAAAACAAGAGGGAAACATCAGGAACACAAAAGGATGACACAAAAGCACAGAGCTCCTGCCAACAGACATTGGAATTGGTCTGCGGTGTGAACATAGCCTCTGTGTCAAAAACAGTGGTACCTCAACTTACCTCATCTTCTCAGTAGCCCTGATATCGGTAGGTTGTGAGTTCAAACCCCGGCCGAGTCATACCAAGAACTATAAAAATGGGGCCCATTACCTACCTGCTTGGCACTCAGCATCGAGGGTTGGAATTGGGGATTAAATCACCAAAAATGATTCCCGGGCGCGGCCACCGCTGCTGCCCAATGCTCCCCTCACCTCCCAGGGGGTGATCAAGGGTAATGGGTCAAATGCAGAGAATAATTTCGCCACACCTAGTGTGTGTGTGACAATAATTGGTCCTTTAACTTTAACTTAAGAGTGCTCCAACTTAAAGTGTTTTGAGATAAGAGCTTCAAAAATAATTGTAGTTATTATTAATATTTTATTGTATTGTTTTTAACGCTATATTTATTGTCTAAAAATGTTGTTTTTATTTTTAAAAGTCATGTTTCATGTTACAATTGTGTTGTTTTGGTCGGGCTCATTGAAAGTGCCATCCATCCATCCATCTTCTTCCGCTTATCCGAGGTCGGGTCGCGGGGGCAGCAGCCTAAGCAGGGAAGCCCAGACTTCCCTCTCCCCAGCCACTTCGTCCAGCTCTTCCTGTGGGACCCCGAGGCGTTCCCAGGCCAGCCGGGAGACATAGTCTTCCCAACGTGTCCTGGGTCTTCCCCGCGGCCTCCTACCGGTCGGACGTGCCCTAAACACCTCCCTAGGGAGGCGTTCGGGTGGCATCCTGACCAGATGCCCGAACCACCTCATCTGGCTCCTCTCGATGTGGAGGAGCAGCGGCTTTATTTTGAGCTCCTCCCGGATGGCAGAGCTTCTCACCCTATCTCTAAGGGAGAGCCCCGCTACCCGGCGGAGGAAACTCATTTCAGCTGCTTGTACCCGTGATCTTGTCCTTTCGGTCATAACCCAAAGCTCATGACCATAGGTGAGGATGGGAACGTAGATCGACCGGTAAATTGAGAGCTTTGCCTTCCGGCTCAGCTCCTTCTTCACCACAACGGATCGATACAGCGTCCGCATTACTGAAGACGGCGCACCGATCCGCCTGTCGATCTCACGATCCACTCTTCCCTCATTCGTGAACAAGACTCCGAGGTACTTGAACTCCTCCACGTGGGGCAAGATCTCCTCCCCAACCCGGAGATGGCACTCCACCCTTTTCCGGGCGAGAACCATGGACTCGGACTTGGAGGTGCTGATTCTCATCCCAGTCGCTTCACACTCGGCTGCGAACCGATCCAGCGAGAGCTGAAGATCCTGGCCAGATGAAGCCATCAGGACCACATCATCTGCAAAAAGCAGAGACCTAATCCTGCAGCCACCAAACCAGATCCCCTCAACGCCTTGACTGCGCCTAGAAATTCTGTCCATAAAACTTATGAACAGAATCGGTGACAAAGGGCAGCCTTGGCGGAGTCCAACCCTCACTGGAAACGTGTCCGACTTACTACCGGCAATGCGGACCAAGCTCTGGCACTGAGCATACAGGGAGCGGACTGCCACAATCAGACAGTCCGATACCCCATACTCCCTGAGCACTCCCCACAGGACTTCCCGAGGGACACAGTCGAATGCCTTCTCCAAGTCCACAAAACACATGTAGACTGGTTGGGCAAACTCCCATGCACCCTCAAGGACCCTGCCGAGAGTATAGAGCTGGTCCACAGTTCCACGACCAGGACAAAAACCACACTGTTCCTCCTGAATCCGAGGTTCGACTATCCGGCGTAGCCTCCTCTCCAGTCCACCTGAATAGACCTTACCGGGAAGGCTGAGGAGTGTGATCCCACAATAGTTAGAACACACCCTCCGGTTCCCCTTCTTAAAGAGAGGAACCACCACCCCGGTCTGCCAATCCAGTGGTACCGCCCCCGATGTCCACGCGATGCTGCAGAGTCTTGTCAACCAAGACAGCCCCACAGCATCCAGAGCCTTAAGGAACTCCGGGCGGATCTCATCTACCCCCGGGGCCTTGCCACCGATTAGCTTTTTAACTACCTCAGCAACCTCAGCCCCAGAAATAGGAGAGCCCACCACAGACTCCCCAGGCACTGCTTCCTCATAGGAAGACGTTTTGGTGGGATTGAGGAGGTCTTCGAAGTATTCCCTCCACCGATCCACAACATCCGCAGTCGAGGTCAGCAGAACACCATCCTCGCCATACACGGTGTTGATAGTGCACTGCTTCCCCTTCCTGAGGCGGCGGATGATGGTCCAGAATTGCTTCGAAGCCGTCCGGAAGTTGTTTTCCATGGCCTCACCGAACTCCTCCCATGTCCGAGTTTTTGCCTCTGCGACCGCTGAAGCCGCACACCGCTTGGCCTGTCGGTACTTGTCCACTGCCTCAGGAGTCCTAAGAGCCAAAAGAACCCGATAGGACTCCTTCTTCAGCTTGACGGCATCCCTCACCGCCGGTGTCCACCAACGGGTTCTAGGATTACCGCCACGACAAGCACCAACTACCTTGCGGCCACAGCTCCAATCAGCCGCCTCGACAATAGAGGCGCGGAACATGGTCCATTCGGACTCAATGTCCAGCACCTCCCTCGTGACATGTTCAAAGTTCTTCCGGAGGTGGGAATTGAAACTCTCTCTGACAGGACACTCTGCTAGACGTTCCCAGCAAACCCTCACAATGCGTTTGGGCCTGCCAGGTCTGTCCGGCATCCTCCCCCACCATTGCAGCCAACTCACCACCAGGTGGTGATCGGTAGAAAGCTCCGCCCCTCTCTTCACCCGAGTGTCCAAAACATGAGGCCGCAAATCTGATGACACAACTACAAAGTCGATCATGGAACTGCGGCCTAGGGTGTCCTGGTGCCAAGTGCACATATGGACACCCTTATGTTTGAACATGGTGTTCGTTATGGACAATCTGTGACGGGCACAAAAGTCCAATAACAAAACACCGCTCGGGTTCAGATCCGGGCAGCCATTCTTCCCAATCACGCCTCTCCAGGTTTCACTGTCGCTGCCAACATGAGCATTGAAGTCCCCCAGTAGAACGAGGGAATCACCCGGGGGAGCACTCTCAAGTACTCCCTCAAGTGAATCCAAAAAGGGTGGGTACTCTGAGCTGCGGTTTGGCGCGTAAGCGCAAACCACAGTCAGGACCCGTTCCCCCACCCGAAGGCGGAGGGAAGCTACCTTCTCGTCCACCGGGTTGAACTCCAACGTACAGGCTCTGAGCCGGGGGGAAACAAGAATTGCCACCCCAGCCCGTCGCCTCTCACTGCCGGCAACGCCAGAGTGGAAGAGAGTCCAGCCTCTCTCGAGAGAACTGGTTCCAGAGCCCTTGCTGTGCGTCGAAGTGAGTCCGACTATATCTAGCCGGAACTTCTCCACCTCGCGCACTAGCTCAGGCTCCTTCCCCTCCAGCGAGGTGACGTTCCACGTCCCAAGAGCTAGCTTCTGTAGCCGAGGATCGGACCGCCAAGTGCCCTGCCTTCGGCTTCCGCCCAGCTCACATCGCACCCGACCTCTATGACCCCTGCTATGGGTGGTGAGCCCATTGGAGGGGGGACCCACGTTGCCTCTTCGGGCTGTGCCCGGCCGGGCCCCATGGGGACAGGCCCGGCCACCAGGCGCTCGCCATCGTGCCCCACCTCCGGGCCTGGCTCCAGAGGGGGGCCCCGGTGACCCGCGTCCGGGCGAGGGAAATCTGGGTTCCTTGTCAGTGTTATTCATAGAGATCTTCGAGCTGCTCTTTGTCTGATCCCTCACCTAGGACCAGTTTGCCTTGGGAGACCCTACCAGGGGGCATAGAAGCCCCCGGACCACATAGCTCCTAGGATAATTGGGACACGCAAACTCCTCTACCACGTTAAGGTGGCAGCTCAGAGAGGAGTTAAGGTGGCAGCTCAGAGAGGAGTTTTGGTCGGGCTAATTGAAAGTGATTTCACTTCAATTCAATGGGAAACGTTGATTTGAGATACATTTGTTTTGAGTTTGTTATGATCCGTTGCCCGGATCATAGTTTATTTTGGGTTTTGATTCACTTGTGGTTTAAGTTCTGTTTCAGCACCCCTGTTTTGTGTTTCTTGGTTGTCATGGGTGCTGATTGTTTTCACCTGCCTCTGATTAGGGTTCAGGACGCTCACCTGCTGCCGGACACTAATCAGAGAGCTATTTAGTCCTGGCTTTGGCTACACTCAGTCTGGTGCTTTTGTTTGCTTTACGCAACTGCTACGTTTGTTCCTTGTGTGTCTCGATCTAAACCTTGCCTTATGCCTTCCGTGTTAGCTATTCTGTTAGCTCCCAGTGCTATAGGCATTCCCTGTGTGTTCGGCACGCTCTCCTTGTGTTTGCTTGTTTTTTTTCGTTTTAGTTTTTTGTGCCTGATTTATGGACATTAAATCATTATCTTACCTGCACCTTGTCTCCGGAGTTCCTGCTGCATCTCAGAAGAATAATCCGCGCATCATCATGCCTCCCCGACGTTACAAAGTTAAGGGCTCTGTCACAGAGCAAACATATGTGCTCGGAAATTGCTATGATTTAGAAAAGGGGTAGGAATAAACAAGCGTTGATTCTTCCAAGAAACAAAGCAATTAAAGGCCTACTGAAACCCACTACTACTGACCACACAGTCTGATAGTTTATATATCAATGATGAAATCTTAACATTGCAACACATGCCAATTTGCCCGGGTTAGCTTACTAAAGTGCAATTTTAAATTTTGCGCGAAATATCCTGCTGAAAACGTCTCGGTATGATGACGCCGGCGCGTGACGTCACGGATTGTAGAGGACATTTTGGGACAGCATGGTGGCCAGCTCTTAAGTCGTCTGTTTTCATCGCAAAATTCCACAGTATTCTGAACATCTGTGTTGGTGAATCTTGTGCAATTTGTTCAATGAACAATGGAGACAGCAAAGAAGAAAGCTGTAGGTGGGAAGCGGTGTATTGCGGCAGGTGTTGTGCTGGATAACGCACCCCCGCCGTAGAATGAACCCCCTGACTGTTGTGCCGGATAACACAGCCGGTGTTTCATTGTTTACATTCCCGCAAGATGACAGTCAAGCTTTACCATTGGCCTGTGGAGAACTGGGACAACAGAGACTCTTACAAGGAGGACTTTGAGTTGGATGCGCAGACGCGGTACCCTGAGTACGCATGCAGCTGCGGCTTCCAAACATTTGATCGCTTGCCCGTACGTGCGTGCCGCTATGTGCATGTCACATACATAACTTTGGGGACTTTGGGGAAATATATGTGCTGTATGAACTTTGGGGAGGTGAACGGTACTTTGGGCTGTGGGATTGAGTGTGTTGTGCAGGTGTTTGAGTTGTATTGGCGGGTTATATGGACGGGAAGGGGGAGGTGTTTGTTATGCGGGATTAATTTGTGGCATAATAAATACAAGCCTGGTTGTGTTGTGGCTAATAGAGTATATATATGTCTTGTGTTTATTTACTGTTTTAGTCATTCCCAGCTGAATATCAGGTCCTACCCGCCTCTCACAGCATCTTCCCTATCTGAATCACTCCCACTGCCCTCTAGTCCTTCACTCTCACTTTCCTCATCCACAAATCTTTCATCCTCGCTCAAATAATGGGGAAATCGTCGCTTTCTCGGTCCGAATCGCTCTCGCTGCTGGTGGCCATGATTGTAAACAATGTACAGATGTGAGGAGCTCCACAACCTGTGACGTCACGCGCATATTGTCTGCTACTTCCGGTAGAGGCAAGGCTTTTTTTATCAGCGACCAAAAGTTGCGAACTTTATCGTCGATGTTCTCTACTAAGTCCTTTCAGCAAAAATATGGCAATATCACGAAATGATCAAGTATGACACATAGAATGGACCTGCTATCCCTGTTTAAATAAGAAAATCGCATTTCAGTAGGCCTTTAAGCTCGCAGGTTGAGGTATTGCTTTATCATGCAAAGACCAGCAATGGCCGAACGTCTAACCTTCGTCTTGTGTTAGGGTCGGCACCGACCCGTTTTAGTTTTTAAATGCATAAAAGAACCACATAAATTTTTTTTTTTGCATCAAGGCTTTTTGACTTTGTCAGGAACCTCTATTTCAACAAAATAAAACTTTTTTTTTTTCCACTGAATTATAAAATGCTCTGGTTGAAATTATGACCTTGGTGTTGTTAGGATCGGTTTCGACCCAGTTATAAAAATAAGATTATAAAGCAATAACTGAGCCAAAACTGAACACATTGACAGCCAGCTCCTCTCCCAATCATGTGAGCTTTAGGGGATTCTCATTTTACCTTGTTCTCCAGTACAAAAACAAACAAAGACGGGCATGTCCATACATGTGAGGTCAATTCAGTATAGAGTCGGTGACTTGCAGAGTGCACATCTCCAATTTGCAGCATGCAAAAATGAAAAAAAGATTTACAGTGAGAGAAGTTCTGGATAATATTTTTGGTGAAAATGAGGTAGAGAACACGGAGCAGCATAGTGATACGGATGAACAGGTTTCTGAGGAGGAAGAAAATGTGTTTTTAGCCTTTTTCTTGAAGTAAATATATATGTGTCGAAATTGACCCGTAACACCATAGATGTTACTATAGTTAAAATGATTCAAATGAAAAAATAAATCAAACACATTTATTTAAAGGGGAACATTATCACCAGACCTATGTAAGCGTCAATATATACCTTGATGTTGCAGAAAAAAGACAATATATTTTTTTAACCGATTTCTGAACTCTAAACGGGTGAATTTTAGCGAATTAAACGCCTTTCTAATATTCGCTCTCGGAGCGATGACGTCACAACGTGGCGTCCCAACGTGGCGTCACATCGTGGCGTCACATCGGGAAGCAATCCGCCATTTTCTCAAACACCGAGTCAAATCAGCTCTGTTATTTTCCGTTTTTTCGACTGTTTTCCGTACCTTGGAGACATCATGCCTCGTCGGTGTGTTGTCGGAGGGTGTAACAACACGAACAGGGACGGATTCAAGTTGCACCAGTGGCCCAAAGATGCGAAAGTGGCAAGAAATTGGACGTTTGTTCCGCACACTTTACCGACGAAAGCTATGCTACAACAGAGATGGCAAGAATGTGTGGATATCCTGCGACACTCAAAGCAGATGCATTTCCAACGATAAAGTCAAAGAAATCTGCCGCCAGACCCCCATTGAATCTGCCGGAGTGTGTGAGCAATTCAGGGACAAAGCACCTCGGTAGCACGGAAAGCAATGGCGGCAGTTTGTTCCCGCAGACGAGCGAGCTAAACCCCCTGGATGTCTTGGCTCACACCATCAAGAGAAGAATATCGACCCTAGCTTCCCTGGCCTGCTGACATGAGGGTATGTCTACAGAATATATTAATTGATGAAAATTGGGCTGTCTGCACTCTCAAAGTGCATGTTGTTGCCAAATGTATTTCATATGCTGTAAACCTAGTTCATAGTTGTTAGTTTCCTTTAATGCCAAACAAACACATACCAATCGTTGGTTAGAAGGCGATCGCCGAATTCGTCCTTGCTTTCTCCCGTGTCGCTGGCTGTCGTGTCGTTTTCGTCGGTTTCGCTTGCATTCGGTTCAAACCGATATGGCTCAATAGCTTCAGTTTCTTCTTCAATTTCGTTTTCGCTACCTGCCTCCACACTACAATCATCCGTTTCAATACATTCGTAATCTGTTGAATCGCTTAAGCCACTGAAATCCGAGTCTGAATCCCAGCTAATGTCGCTATAGCTTGCTGTTCTTTCCGCCATGTTTGTTTGTGTTGGCTTCACTATGTGACGTCACAGTAATATGGACGGGTGTTTATAACGATGGTTAAAATCAGGCACTTTGAAGCTTTTTTTAGGGATATTGCGTGATAGGTAAAATTTTGAAAAAAACTTCGAAAAATATAATAAGCCACTGGAAACTGATTTTTAATGGTTTTAACAATTCTGAAATTGTGATAATGTTCCCCTTTAAGAGATGTGTTCTATTACCCCTCAGTAATAGCCAAGTAACACAACAACCTTTTATTTATTTATACAATTCTCTTAAGGTTCATTTTACCATTTTTTTTTTATTGAAATCGAGGGGTATACTGACAAAAAAAAGGCCCAAAGGCTCACACCAATAATATTAAAACCAATATTTTCATGGATAAGGAAGCCTAACAAGGTAACCAAGAGATGAGAAACAAATTGGATGATAGATAATTGTTTTTAGTGTATTTTACAGCTGATTTAAGACATGGGTCAAAACCGACCCGTTAACATAAGAGATGGTAACAGAAAGCTAACACAAGAGGAAGGTTAAAGGTCTGATGAGAATTGTGACTGAAGTCTTACAAGGCACATGTTCAGATTCAACTATTGACATCAAATATGTATGTTACCTTGTTTAAGTAATCTATAAAGTGGTCTTTGCTGGTTAGTAATACTTTATGATGGTTCACTTTGATGGTTTTCGCTGCCATCTCTTCTGTCCTTTGACCATTTTTTTTAGTCTCATGTTGATTTGTCATTTTTGTGCAATCACCATGCAGACGCAAAGAAGAAGACAATGAGCAGCTATTTACTGGCAGCCGGTGAGGCATTCTCGGAGCGTCACACGCTATTAGTGTTAGCATTTATTTGTACATGCAGAACATAGCCGTCAAAATGAAATGCAGCGAAAGCGCATGTGTTTGGGTATGCAAATGCGCACGACAAAGACTAACCCAATTTCTGGCATGATTGCTGGAGTGACACCCGCATGGCGCAACATACCACATTCGCTTTCGGCTCCCATCCATCCTGAGTTGTCTCATTAGCCTCCATGCATTCACGGGCCCAAATGGGGCTTGCAGTGTTCACTCATTGTTGATGTCGAGTCATTTGTGCTTCATGCAAGTTTATACATTTTGACACCACATCTTGTTACCGAGACAAGATGATTTGCTGGCCGGACTATGCTGTCATGCTGAAGGTGTGTTTAATTCCATATGAAGGACATTTGAATGGATTACAATTTCCAAGACTTGTTTGTTGTCCTGCAGAGGTATGAGGCTTGTCACTCCAAAATTTTCTCAAGTACATTCTAATGTTCGGATTCTAGCGAGTAACAATGCTGGACCAATACGACTTTTGAACCCAGATTCCACAAATACAATATTAATAATTAATCCATTAATTCTCTACCATGTCTAGAGGCTGTGAAAAACTTGAACCTATATATTACTAATAATGCATATAATTATCATGGACACTAGCAGAGAGTTAGTGGGCGGCCGAGGGTGGAGTCAGCTCTCTTGGTTGCTTTGTTGGGTCTGCTAATGTCTCCACCAACCCTAGCAGACGATGGTGTGGAACACCGCAGAGGCTACCACAGTGGATATGTTTTATTTTTTATTTGTATGTAGAAATGGCTGGTTGCTTCAGCTTTGCTTTTTTAATGTCTTTAATGTCCTTTGTGTTATTTGATGTTTCCCTCTTACACACATTCTTATGTGCGTTATGGCTATGAGTTTTTTCCCCCCTTGGCCTCAGTCTGGACCCCCTTTCCAGGGGCTCAGGCTTAGACTGATATTTTCCTACCTCTCCCCCTCCAGCGTTTACCTGTTTCTCACCTTTTTTGTAAGGAGCGCCGGAAGTTGGCAGACCCATCAACGATCCTGTTCTGTCTCCCTATAATGTTTGTCTGCTCTTGAATGGGATTGTGCTAAAATAATTATTTCCCCTCGGAGATTATTAAAGTATTTCTGATTCTGATTCTGATTATCATCAACATTTAGGGGACTGACGATTAGGGTTGGACGCTATACCCATACTTGCCAACCCTCCCGAATTTTCCGGGAGACTCCCGAAATTCAGCGCCTCTCCCGAAAACCTCCCGGGAAAAATATTCTCCCGAAAATCTCCCGATTTTCAGCCGGAGCTGGAAGCCACGCCTCCTCCAGCTCCATGCGGACCTGAGTGAGGACAGCCTTTTTTCATGACGGGAGGACAACAGGGTGACAAGAACTAAATCATCCAGACTAGAGATAAATTGTATTATTATGTTTATCTTACCTAAAAATAAATATATTTATTAATTTACAAAAAAAACAACTAAATACATGTTTACTATATTTTGCTAAAAACATCAAAATTAATTGTATTTTTATTTGTATTTTTTCCTGACTCCTTATTACATCCAGCCATAGAATTATACATTAAAATAAACATATTTGAAATAATTTATTTTAAATTATCATAATAATTCATTTAAAATGACCATATTTAATTATTAAAATAATTGCTTGTTTATCAACAACTTTAGCATTTTATTAATTACATTTTGAAACTCTCAGAAGCCAAATTATGTTATATTCCTTAATATTTATTTATGCAAGTTTGAAGTATCAATTATCTAAACACAGTTTTGTTTGCATATTTTCAGGATGTAGATATATCTCTCTCTCTATATATATATATATATATATATATATATATATATATACTGTATATGTATGAAATACTTGACTTGGTGAATTCTAGCTGTCAATATACTCCTCCCCTCTTAACCACGCCCCCAACCACGCCCCCACCCCCCTCTTCCCGAAATCGGAGGTCTCAAGGTTGGCAAGTATGGCTATACCTGTTACGTTATGGGCGCATGGCTGTGCTGGCCGTGTTCCCTCCATTGCAGAAAACAAGCTGGAGCAGCGTGCAGGTAGGATTAAGCTTTTATTTCCCAAACGGCAACACAAAAATACAAAAACTGAGGACGCTAAACAACCGTGGAGCCAAAAACGAAAATGCCACCAAGGGTGAGCAGCAAGGAATACTAGCGTGCAGAAAAAAACACTAGAGCGAGGTGAAAAAAACACTGACCCAGCAACTCGTGCTGGGTGACAGAAAACTATAAAGGGGAGTGATCAACCAAAACAACTGGTGGGAACACTAATTGCTCAACTAAGACAGGTGAGGAGAATCAGTGCCCATGGAAACCAACAGTAAACAAAAGGAATTTTTTTTCCTTTTGTTTACTGTGTCGTCCCACGCGCTGACGAATGGATTGCACGCCTCCTCTTTTATTTGGACTTTCCCTAATTACATGGCAACAGCTGTTTCTAAGGGGAGAGGGGGTCGTAAACAGCCGTTGCCCTCGGTCACAAAACAGTTCAAAGAAAAGATGCTTGGAGCTTGCGTCAGGTCCTGCTTCCTCTCTGCTTTGTAGATCTCGGGTCAAGACAAGATCTTCCTGTGGATTACAATAGATCAAAGAAACCGACACCTTCATGTCGCTTCCCATCGTACACAGTGGAGTTTTACAAGCCTTTTGCTTGGTAAGATCAAAGACAGCTTTTGTCTCCTTGCCGGGAACACATGGAAACACAAAGTTTTGTGATAACTTAGATACAATTATTCTGACACTACTAAACATAAATCATGCCATGACCCGGGTATGGATCATGACAATGCGGTACTAATTAATTAAAAACTGTACTATCCTGCCTCTGGAAAATACCGGTACCTACCTTTTTTTTTTTTTTATACACACATGACATCGCACCTTCGTCACGTTGTGACATTGCTGGTTTTACAAGCTCAGGAGCATGTTAGGCAACGCACACGCACAGAGTTTTTACTAGCAGAAACAGTGTGAAGACAGAAGAGGAAGAATGCACACATTGTGGCTTGAAAAACAACATTACACATGAAGTTATAACACCCGGAGCACTGCTCAGCGAGAGGTGCTTTAAAACATGGCTAGCTAGCTTGTCGCTAACGTTCACCTGCAGTCGGCAGTGTTTTAGCTATTTCTAAATCACTAATCCTCGCCTCCAATGCAACAAATAAACTACTTTACCAGGAATAGCTAAACATACTTCATTACACAATTTAGGACGATACAATAGCTAACCGCTCACAGCAAGTTAGCGCTCCTGAATGTAAACAAATATCATGGGTGGCTCTACACCTGACATCCACTGTTGTGATACTAAGTACAGGGACTGTGTGTGTGTGTGTGTGTGTGTGTGTGTGTGTGTGTGTGTGTGTGTGTGTGTGTGTGTGTATGTGTGTGTGTGTGTGTGTGTGTGTGTGTGTGTGTGTGTGTGTGTGTGTGTGTGTGTGTGTTGAAAGAGACAAGTACCCTCTCCTCCACTGTGAAGTAAGTCTGCTTTGGCATCTTTTTCCAGAAAAGTCAGTTCTCATCACAATTAAAACCTGCTGTGGTATGAAGCCTGCTTCTTTCGATTCTCCCATACTTGTGAGCGCCATTAATGTACTTCTCGCTAAAATTCACCAAAAACAAGGCATAGGTTTTATTAAACAAGTATATATACTGTATATATATATATTTTTTGGCACTGTAACTGTTACACACAGTTTGAACAGTAACACTGTGTTCTAATATAGCAAAATTTAACACCACACTTTAATCAAGTGATTATTTGGCGTACCAATAGATGGAGCCTGCGTACATAGTTTGAGAATCACCAGTCTATAGGATATATCACCTATGCCAGGGGTCGGCAACCCAAAATGTTGAAAGAGGACCAAAAATACAAAAACAAAAATCTGTCTGGAGCTGCAAAAAATGAAAAGCCGTATATAAGTGTTATAATGAAGGCAACACATGATGTGAGTGTCTATATTTGCTATATTAGCTTACTATCAAAATTACTTTACAAGCCTTATATAAGTGCTATAATGAAGGCAACACATGATGTAAGTGTCTATATTAGCTATATTAGCCTACTATCAAAAGCTGACGCAAATCTTCGTTGACAGAAATGTTGTGTTTAAATTTTTATTCTACACATTTTTGCAACGTCGGAAATCACTAGTAAAATAGAGGCTTCCCACAGGATGAGATAACTTCTGGAAATGGCTGTCTTAAAATGGCCAAAGGTATAGATGTGTGTGTGTCCAAATTTAAGGAAACGGCAGGCTGTCTTCTTCTAATGGATTCATTACAATCTTTGTAAGCTGGGAAATGTTTGCTGTGGTCTGGAACAACATGGCGCACAAACAACTACGAGAAATGCAGCTAATAATACATACAGATAATGTGTCATGAGACATGCAAATATAAATTAAATACACAGAGGACATAAGTAAAGGAAATTAAATGAGCTCATATATACCTACAAACGAGGCATAATGATGCAATATGTACATACAGCTAGCCTAAATAGCATGTTAGCATTGATTAGCTTGCAGACATGCAAATATGCCTGATTAGCACTCCAGCAAATCAATAAGTCAACAAAGCTCACCTTTGTGCATTCACAGCATAAAACGTTTGGTGGACAAAAGGAGACAAAGAAGGAGTGGCATAAAACCCGTCTTTCTGTGGCAGCATCGGAGAAAGTTGTACATGTAAACAAACTACGATGAGTTCAAGGATCGCTGAAATTAGTAGGACAAAACGGTGCTTGACAGATACTCTCATCAGTGAAGCATGTTTAACATAAACAGTGGGATTTCTACCAATTAGGAAGGTTTGTGTCATGTTTGTCCTCCTACAGAAAACATATTAAAACAAACAAAATCTTTTTTTTTCTTTTTTTTCCATTTTCACACATCTCTGAAAGAAGTCCAGGGAGCCACTAGGGCGGCGCTAATGAGCCGCATGCGACCTACACGTTTTATCAGAAAATCGTGTCATTGCTGACTATTCCGGCCGTTTTGTGTCAGATATAATACAAAACTAAAATGTAAAATACCATTCATGTTGAAGTAATTAGCAACGAAATGCAAACACATTGAAATAATTAACAATTTAGGCCCAGAATAGTAGATTGGTCTAATAGATTGTTTTGCAAGTTCTTCACGTTTCCCTAAATAAATGAAGAGTTTTATAACATGGGTAAAAATAAAACAGCGAGTGGGGTTCATGCAAAATATACTTTAGTTAAATTTAGCCTGAACCTTCATTTGCATTAATGACTTAACCCCCGATCTAATTATCATATGATGCTTTATGCAGCTGATTTATGATAATAGCGCTGAAGTTGGCATGAACCTATTAGCTTTTATGAAGCAGAGAGTCATGCAGCTGCATGTCTATTCACACGCACGCGTACATCAGATTTGTACGCTTATTGTAGACTTCCACGGAGCAAACAGCATCCTCCCGCGTCAGCTTTTTTGCCCCCTAATGGTATTCCCGGCCAGAATTCCTCTGATTCGGCCTCGCCCATCTCCACGGGATAGTCCCCCTCGTAATACGATTACAGAGCCTGAGACTTAAAGATAATTCCATGCATCTACACGGCTAATTTTTTTTTTGGGGGGGGGGGGGGGGGGGTGACATGCATACCACATCCGCTTATTGCCATTCTCTACGTGCTAAAAAAGTCTAGAGGAGTTGACTTATTACCACACAATACAGACTAAGTGGGAAATCTCTTTGGACATGGCGGGCCCACCATATGCTCCATTTAATTTGATTTTCCTCCCCGGCTCTTGTTAAGTGCTTTAAAGTTTCTTGTTCTGCAGAGAAAAAGGGGGTAACAGGGCAGCACTTTCGAGGCGGGACGAATAAGCCGTGCTTTTGGTCGCACTTCCCGCAACATGGCAGCCAAGCATTTGATGCAAAACTGGATTAAGCCTAATCCTGCATAAAATGTGTTTCTTTCCCGAGCGGATCTCTTGTAAGTGAGCACGACGAGGCTTAATCCGTGCGTTTGGAAGCGGCCTCGTTTGAAAAGATGCACACAAATGCCTGTTTGCTTGACCTGCAGCCGGCGCACACCTTTAAATTAGGCATAGGTAGCACCGCTGTAGTTGCTGCTTGTCGCAGGAGCTCTGGCTCTTGTGTGCCCGCGATGTTTCCCTCTTGTTTTCATGTGTTTTTTTGCCTTTTGTGTTATGTCGAACTGGGGAAGGAGACGGCACGACAACAGTACCGTATTTTTCGGAGTATAAGTCGCACCACAGTATAAGTCGCACCTGCCGAAAATGCATAAAAAAGAAGGAAAAAAACATATATAAGTCGCACTGGAGTATAAATCGCATTTTTGGGGAAAATGCATTTGATAAAACCCAACACCAAGAATAGAAATTTGAAAGGCAATTTAAAATAAATAAAGAATAGTGAACAACAGGCTGAATAAGTGTACGTTATATGAGGCATAAATAACCAACTGAGAACGTGCCTGGTATGTTAACGTAACATATTATGGTAAGAGTCATTCAAATAACTATACCATATAGAACATGCTATACGTTTACCAAACAATCTGTAACTCCTAATCGCTAAATCCCATGAAATCTTATACGTGTAGTCCGGGGGTCGGCAACCCGTGGCTCTAGAGCCGCATGCGGCTCTTTAGCGCCGCCCTAATGGCTCTCTGGAGCTTTTTCAAAAATGTATGAAAAATGGAAAAAGATGAGGGGAAAAAAAAAATGTTTTTGTTTTAATATGGTTTCTGTAGGAGGACAAACATGACACAAACCTCCCTAATTGTTATAGAGCACACTGTTTATATTAAACATGCTTCACTGATTCGAGTATTTGGCGAGTGCCGTTTTGTCCTACTAATTTTGGCGGTCCTTGAACTCACCGTAGTGAGCATCGACGTCCCACTGGGGTGAGTTTTTCCTTGCCCTTATGTGGGCTTTGTACCGAGGATGTCGTTGTGGCTTGTGCAGCCCTTTGAGACACTTGTGATTTAGGGCTATATAAATAAACATTGATTGATTGATTGATAGTTTGTTTACATGTATAACTTTCTCCGACTTTCTAGGACGTGTTTTATGCCACTTCTTTTTCTGTCTTATTTTGTCCACCAAACTTTTAACGTTGTGCATGAATGCACAAAGGTGAGTTTTGTTGATGTTATTGACTTATGTGGAGTGCTAATCAGACATATTTGGTCACTGCATGACTGCAAGCTAATCGATGCTAACATGCTATTTAGGCTAGCTATATGTACATATTGCATCATTATGCCTCATTTGTAGGTATATTTGAGTTCATTTAATATCCTTTAAGTCCTCTTAATTCAATGTATATCTCATGACACACTATCTGTATGTAATATGGCTTTTAATTTGTTGCAGCTCCAGACAGATTTGTTTTTGTATTTTTGGTCCAATATGGCTCCTTCAACATTTTGGGTTGCCGTCCCCTGGTGTAGTCTTTTACGTGACTGAGCTAAATAATATTATTGGATATTTTACGCTAATGTGTTAATAATTTCACACATAAGTCGCTCCTGAGTATAAGTCGCACCCCCGGCCAAACTATGAAAAAAAACTGCGACTTATAGTCCGAAAAATACGGTATATCAAGCTCAACAGGTTTATTGAGTGCTTGATGAGTGAATGGGGTGTGTATGCTACTATGTGTTTGCATGAGAGACTATGTGTGGAAATTTTGGTCGGGAATGCCCAACAAAGGGTGGCACTTTCCTGACCTCTGCGCTGAACCGTAGGACGAAGACGAGCTTCACGGAGGCCCGGCTGGATAATGGATTCATAATAATAGTGGATTAGATTATATCCTGGCTGGACCAGGGGTCGGCAACACAAAACGTTGAAAGAGCCATAATGGAACAAAAAATACAAAAAAACAAATCTGTCTGGAGCCGCAAAATATTAAAACGCTGTTGTGGAGGTTGCCCTCCAGGGGGTTCTTCTGACCACCAAACACCGACATGAGAGCCCGGTTCAGGTTCACAATACAGTTTTATTTTTCCACTCAAGTCTCTGTGTTGCTTTTCAGCAATTGTCTTTTTGTGGCTGTCCGTCTTGCTCTCGCTCTCCCCCAGCTCCAACAACGTCTCTCCTCCCCGTTGCTGCTTATACAGAGCGACAGGTGATTAGATAACAAGGCCCAGGTGCACATCTATGCACCTATCGCTGACTTTGAGGCCGGTCCTGGCACACCCCGCTTCGCTGCAGGCCCGCAGGCCACGCCCCCCCTCCACAGTCATATATAAGTCTTATAAAGAAGGCAACACATGAAGTAAGTGTCTATATTAGCTATAATAGCCTACTATCAAAATGACTATGTTGGATGCGGTGTGTTGTCGGGCTTATGGGATGTGATGCAAATGTAAGCCACTGTGACACACTATTGTTCATTTCAAAATGTTTTTGTATTTTTTTATTATTGTTTTTAATGATGATATCAATGAGGGTTTTTTAATCACTGCTATTTTGAAATTGTTTCTAATATTGATGCTGTTGTCGATAATGTTCATTTTTGTTTCACTACATTTGGATTTGTGTGTCCTCAATTGCTCTCAATTGCTCTGTTTATTGTTGTTCTTAATGTTGCTGGGACGGGTTTGGTTTTGGAATTGGATTGCATTGTTGTGGTGTTGTTGTGTATTGTTTTGTTGATTGATTAATAAATTCATTAAAAAAAATATATATAAATAAATAAATAAATAAATAAAAAAAGACTATGTGTCGCAGGCTGAAGCAAATCTTTGTTGACAGAAATGTTGAAATGTAATATTTATTCTACACATGTTTATAACATTAGAAACCATTAGTAAATCAGAGGCTACTCAGAAGGTGAGATAACTTCTGGAAATTACTGTCTTTTAATGGCCAAAGGTATAGATGTGTGTGTCCAAGTTAAAGGAAAAGGCAGGCTGTCTTCTTTTAATATATTTATTACAATTGTTGTCAAGCTGGGTAATGTTTGCTGTGATCTGGAACAACATGGCACACAGAAAACTATCTGAAATGCAGCCAATATTACATACAGATAATGTGTCATGAGACATGCAAATATAAATTATATACAAAGAGGATAACAGTAAATATTTTCCCCCAATCTTTTTCCATTTTCAATTGTTTTTTAAAAATGCTCCAGGAAGCCACTAGGGTGGCACTAAAGAATGTATCGGATACTTCCGTTTCCCTGGACGGATTCTGGCATATCCACGCAGAACGGACACAAGCCGAGAGCTCGTGGGCAGCCTAGGTGGGAGTCGACTCTCTTGGTTGCTTTGTTGGGTCTGTTCCCCCACGGTGCAATCATATGTGAGCAATATGTATTATTTATTGCTAATTTTGTTAGTTTTTGCTTTACTTTTGTAGCTATACGTAGTGGAAGCTTGGTTGCATCAACTCTGTGTTGTGTTAATGTCTTTTATGTCCTTTGTATTCTTTCACCTTAATTTGTGTGTACTTTTTGAAGCTGCACTGAAACCGCCTAATTTCTCCATTGTGGGATGAATAAAGTCTTTCCCCCTGTATCGTATCCTAAATGCTGACTTAGCATTAAGTCTGAGCTCCACTTGCTGTTGGGCAACAATGTGATGCTGAGAGCTAAAAACTATCAAACCAAGAAGTGCTTTAGAATTCATTTGAGGGCTGTTCAATTCAATATATTCCAAATACTGAAATGAGATTTACAATAATTGTACTTGAAGGATGCAGGTCAGCATGTGTGTGTGAATGTTCAAGATGATTACAAAACAGTAAAACAGAGGCTTCTTAGAGGAGGAGATAACTCCTGGAAATTACTGGCTTAGAATGGCCAAAGGTATAGATGTGTATGTCCGAGTTAATGAAAACGGCAGGCTGTCTTCTTCTAATGGATTTATTACAATCTCTGTAAGCTGGGTAACGTTTGCTGTGGTCTGGAACAACATGGCACACAAACAGAATCAGAAATGCAGCCAAATTACATACAGGTAATGTGTCAAATATAAATCGAATACACAGAGTACATAAACAAAGGAAATTAAAGGGGAACATTCTCACAATTTCAGAATGGTTAAAACCATTAAAAATCAGTTCCCAGTGGCTTATTATATTTTTCGAAGTTTTTTTCAAAATGTACCCATCACGCAATATCCCTAAAAAAGCTTCAAAGTGCCTGATTTTAACCATCGTTATAAACACCCGTCCATTTTCCTGTGACGTTACATGTGAAGCCAACACAAACAAACATGGCGGAAAGAACAGCAAGCTATAGCGACATTAGCTCGGATTCAGACTCGGATTTCAGCGGCTTAAGCGATTCAACAGATTACGAATGTATTGAAACGGATGGTTGTAGTGTGGAGGCAGGTAGAGAAAACGAAATTGAAGAAGAAACTGAAGCTATTGAGCCATATCGGTTTCAACCGTATGCAAGCAAAACCGACGAAAACGACAAGACAGCCAGCGACACGGGAGAAAGCGAGGACGAATTCGGCGATCGCCTTCCAACCAACGATTGGTATGTGTTTGTTTGGCATTAAAGGAAACTAACAACTATGAACTAGGTTAACAGCATATGAAATACATTTGGCAACAACATGCACTTTGAGAGTGCAGACAGCCCAATTTTCATCAATTAATATATTCTGTAGACATACCCTCATCCGCGCTCTTTTCCTGAAAGCTGATCTGTCCAGTTTTGGAGTTGATGTCAGCAAGCCAGGGAAGCTAGGGTCGATAGGGGGTTTAGCTCGCTCGTCTGCGGGAACAAACTGCCACCATTTATTGCCGTGCTACCGAGGTCCTTTGTCCCTGAATTGCTCACACACTCCAGCAGATTCAATGGGGGTCTGGCGGCAGATTTCTTTGACTTTATCGTTGGAAATGCATCTGCTTTGAGTGTCGCAGGATATCCACACATTCTTGCCATCTCTGTCGTAGCATAGCTTTCGTCGGTAAAGTGTGCGGAACAAACGTCCAATTTCTTGCCACTTTCACATCTGTGGGCCACTGGTGCAACTTGAATCCGTCCCTGTTCGTGTTGTTACACCCTCCGACAACACACCGACGAGGCATGATGTCTCCAAGGTACGGAAAACAGTCGAAAAAACGGAAAATAACAGCTGATTTGACTCGGTGTTTGAGAAAATGGCGGATTGCTTCCCGATGTGACGTCACAACGTGACGTCATTGCTCCGAGAGCGAATACTAGAAAGGCGTTTAATTCGCCAAAATTCACCCATTTAGAGTTCGGAAATCGGTTAAAAAAATATATGGTCTTTTTTCTGCAACATCAAGGTATATATTGACACTTACATGGGTCTGGTGATAATGTTCCCCTTTAAATGAGCTCAAATACCTTAGAAACCTTAGAAACGAGGCATAATGATGCAATATCATATGCCTAAATAGCATGTTAGCACCAATTAGCTTGCAGTCATGCACTGACCCCCCCTACAGAAACCATATTAAAGCAAAACATATATTTGTCCCCTCATCTTTTTCCGTTTTTATACATTTTTGAAAATGCTCTAGGGAGCCACTAGGGCGGCGTTAAAGAGCCTCATGCGGTTCTAGAGCCGTGGGTTCCCCCAGATTCATTGGGATCTGGAGCTGGAGTCTATCACCTGCTCATGTCCGCCCTGAGATCGGTAGGTCTATAAAAAGACTATACAAATGGGACCCATTGCCTCTCTGCTTGGCACTCAGCATCAAGGGTTGGAATTGGGGGGTTAAATCACCAACAATGATGCCCGAGCGCGGCCACCGCTGCTGCTCACTGCTCCCCTCACCTCCCAGGGGGTGAACAAGGGGATGGGTCAAATGCAGAGGACACATTTCACCACACCTAGTGTGTGTGTGACTATCATTGGTACTTTAATGTTAACTTTAACTTTAATCTAATATGCTCTCGCGTCACGCAACTTGCATCCTGAGCGAGCAACCACAGCTTTCGTTGACTTGCAATTAGCTTCCTGTTTTTTTTTAATATCCCTTTGTAATTTTCCCATAATTTGACATGTCTTCAAATACACATAAACATTGATCTAACACACTGTACTAGAGATTGTCCCGGTCAACATTCTTGGCCTCAGGTTCAAACCATTTTTTGAGGCCCGATCCGATAGTCTGACATTAAATTATAGAAATCAAATAAATGTTTTAGAGCAATTAACTCAAGTAAACACAATAACACATTTTTATCAAGCTTATTTTATTACATTTAGGATTAAAGCCTTCCTGTATCCAGGGACTTACGCTCTGACTTCAAAACAATAAGAAAAACGACCACAAAAATGTTGTAGTAATACGAACAAGAAAAAGAAAAAAAAAATTGTTATGCACAGATTTATGTTGTTTATTAGTTTTGTTTATGTACTGACACTACAGTATCGATAGTATCGACATCTGAATCGAGCACCCCTACTTTACAATCCAGTTTTAGCAGTTATCTTCTTGTGTCGTCCTGCGCGGCGTGTTTGTGGAGCATGCTTAGCCATTCCTTTTCCTCTAGTCCTCCAGTGATAATATTACTTTTATTTTCCGCCATTGTGGTGAGGAGTATTTTCTTAGATGCGGCTTTGAACTGTTTGTTGCAGATTGATTCTAACAGTGAATACTATTATTACACACATATTTTTAAAGACACATTTAAAAAAAAAGTAAACATAAATTATAAATATTATTTTAGAAAAATAAAAATAAATAAATATTGTTGAGAAATGTTGATAAACTTAAACCATAAACAATTATTATATTGTGTTATATATTATATTATTATATTCATGTTAGCATTTGCAATTTGCAGCTGGCAATTGGCACACACATGGCCAGCTAGAAATTAGTGTGCTATTTGCCAGCTAGCAATTAGCAGCCCTATTTGCCAGCTGTCGATTAGCACACTAGTGGTCAGCTAGGAATTAGCGTGCTAGTTACCCACTAGCGATTATCATGCTCCTTGCCAGCTAGCTAACAGACATACAAGACCCATAATTTACTGCTGTCAAACAAGTACATTTTATAATCACATGTGATTTTTGAATAATCGCAATTAATTGCAGTAAATTGCTGGCATTCATGAGTCAAAATAACAAATAAATAAGACCCCAGCATTTTGACCCAATGCAATTTTATTGTCAGAATAAAAATGTTTAAGAATGTTATGTTGCGCAGATTGCAAAGATACGGAGGTCAGTGCGCAGGTAAAAAAAAAAAAAAGTGTTGAATCCTTTACACGGGCAAAAACACACATAGTCGTGCCGCTGGGAAGCACACGTGACGCCCAAGGCGTAAACCTAGATCACACGAAAAGCAAATTGTAGCAAAGCTAACAAGAAACGTCAACGAGAAATTGGTATATAAGAGGGCGTGATTAGTGTTGGCAACAGGTGGGGACACTAATCAATAAACAAGAGTCTGGTGTAAGTAAAAAAGAAAGGCAAAGGAGCGCTAGGAACAGAACTAAACACATAACCAAGGAGAATAAGAACGAAAGCACAACAGGACATTTTACTTGAATGGAAGAAATGTATATGCCCAAAACTGGTAGTTGTTTTATCTAAGTTGAAGTCGGAGTGTATCTTAGGCAAAATTTACGAGCAAGCACACAAGTTGACTTCCCCTCCTGACCTGATTACTGACTGTAGCAACCCGCACCAGCTTTCAGGTAACCACCCACGGTTAAGGCAAAGGAGCATGTGCGAACAACAACAAAAAATAATTGAGAAGCGCTGTATGCATTAAATTTGACAGCCCTAAAATAAATCGAATGATAAAGTAATGTAGCATCCGGAATGAAACTCAATAGAGTAACAGAGTAAAACATTTATTTACAAAAATACTCGAGTACGAGCAAAAAGTATTAAAACTACTCTGACGAGTATCCAAAAAGAGACTTGAGTAAATGTAACTACCCTCATCTGTATTTGCCATGACATTTGCCACTGTATTGTTATCAGTGATGGAGCAGGGATGGGCTAGGAATACATTTACAGTACAAATTCACATGAAGCGCTCTGACGTTCATCAATTGACATTTTGCATGCGCTTATTCATGCAAACAAATCGTAGTGTGAGTATAAGGAATGTGGGATGAAGTAGGAAGCAAGCATGGCCCATTAAACATGCAGAGGTGTACTTATAACAATTATATAGACAAATTCTAAAAAAAAAATGTCTTCTTCCTGGGGGGTTTGCAGGGCCGGCCCGTGGCATAGGCCGTATAGGCAAATGCTAAGGGCGCCGTCCATCAGGGGGCGCCACGCCAGTGCCACAAATGTTGGAGAAAAAAAAAAAAAAGTTGATACTATTATTTCTAAATACAAAAAAATAATCCCACGTTAATTAAAATGCAAAGTAAAGCCTATTTAATAGAAATATTATTTGTTACAACATTACGCCCCCCCCCCCACCCCCGCACGGTGCGCCCCCTCCCTTCCCGTATCATGACTCTTTTTGGACGTCACCACATCAAAAAATCAACACAACATGTCAAAACGGCCAAAACTGTCAGGTGCCCAGGGAAGAAAAAAGAGAAAAGAAGAGAAGGAGAAACAAGAAAAGACAGAGGTTGCAGGTAGGTAACGTTAGCCTACATGAAATTATTTGTCTGTTACAGAATGTGATAGTAACCTGGCTTTTTAGCATTAAGATAATGTTACATGATTCGGCAATTGCTAATCAATAAATAGCTAGTTCTGTTTTAACGTCGGGTTAATATTGTGGAGGGGGCTAAATTGTTATGGAAAATATTAATGTAACGTTAGGTAATTACAGTACTCCCACCTTACATTCCTCAGGGACATTTGTATTAGATCTTTTAAGCAGGTGTTTTTTGTTTATATTGTTATTGCCTTCTGGTTAGCTAATGTTTGCCCTGCAGGTAATAGTCACTTTTCCACCCCTTTATATATTAGGTATAGTTGTAAGTAAAAAAAAAAGGTCAAAGACAAAGCTATTCGGTTTCTTTTGAGTATATACACTTCAATGCCGATGTGGGGGGGCGCCACCTAAAATTTTGCCTAGGGCGCCAAGCCTGGGGGTTTGTAACAGAAAATAATTGAGAAGCACTTTATGCATTAAATTTGAAAGCCCTAAAATCAATAGAATGATAAAATAATGTAGCATCCGGAATGAAACTCAACAGAGTAACAGAGTAAAACATTTCTTCACAAAAATACTCGAGTAAAAGCAAAAATTATTAAAACTACTTTGACAAGTATCCAAAAAGAGACTTAAGTAAATTTAACTACCCTCATTTGCTATTTTCCAGGACATTTGCCACTGATTTCCCTTGTGGATCAATAAAGTTAGTCTAAATTTAAGTCTAAATATTGTTATCAGTGACGGAGCAGGGAGAGGCTAGGAATACATTTCCAGTAAGATTTCATATGAAGCGCTCTGACATTCATCGTTTTGCATGCGCTTATCCATGCAAACAAATCGCAGTGCGAGTATAGGGAACATGGGATGAAGTAGTAAGCATGCATGGCCCATAAAACATGCAGAGGTGTACTTATAACAATTATATAGACAAATTATACTATTTATTAATCTTCTTCCTGGGGGGTTTGTAACAGAAAATAATTGATAAGCACTGTATGCAATAAATTTGACAGTCCTAAAAAAAATAGTATGATAAAATAATGTAGCATTCGGAATGTAACTCAACAGAGTAAAACATTTCTTCACGAAAATACTCGAGTAAATGCAAAATGTATAAAAACTACTCGGACGAGTATCCAAAAAGAGACTTAAGTAAATGTAACTACTCACATCTTCTATTTTCCAGGACATTTGCCACTGTATTGTTATCAGTGACGGAGCAGCGAGAGGCTAGGAATACATTTCCAGTACGATTTCAAATGAAACGGGATGAAGTAGGAAGCAAGCATGGCCCATAAAACATGCAGAGGTGTACTTATAACAATTCCATAGACTAATTTTACTATCTTTTTTCTTCTTCCTGTGGGGTTTGTAACAGAAAATAATTGAGAAGCACTGTATACATTAAATGTGACAGCCCTAAAATAAATAGAATGATAAAGTAATGTAGCATCCGGAATTAAACTCAACAGAGTAACAGAGTAAAACATTTCTTCACAAAAATACTCGAGTAAAAGCACAAAATATTAAAACTACTTTGACAAGTATCCAAAAAGAGACTTGAGTAAATGTAACTACCCCCATTTGCTATTTTCCAGGACATTTGCCATTGATTTCCCTTGTGGATCAATACAATTTGTCTAAATTGAAGTCTAAGTATTGTTATCAGTGATGGAGCAGGGAGAGGCTAGGAATACATTTACAGTAAGATTTCACATGAAGCGCTCTGACATTCATCATTTTGCATGCGCTTATCCATGCAAACAAATCGCAGTGCGAGTATAGGGAACGTGGGATGAAGTAGTAAGCATGCATGGCCCATAAAACATGCACATTTCACTTAGAAAAGGGCCCTGGGCGGCATTTGAACCTTGAACCCTGCTGTGATCTGCCGCCGCGCTGCCCCCTTGCAGTTTCGTCTTGAAGAAAATCATGAATCACTGATCTAAAGACCGCCTCTAAAGAGTTAAACAATAAAGCAAATGATGCATCAGGCTATTTTTTTTTAGCAAAAATGACACTTTGAAGAGCATTTTTCTGTTAGGTTTTTTTTTTTTTTTCCATCTTCACTATGCTGCCCCCTATGGGTCCTCCTCCAGACACCCATCCCCTCCCCTTGTCTCCCTCCCCCTGCGTGTACCCCCTTAAAGACTATTGCATTAAATCGCTTTTCATTCCCTCGCCATGACAGCACCGCGAATGGAGGATTTACGCCGTTTTCTGCGCGCCCTCCTCGGCCGCCGCACGACGTTGATCGCCCCGGCGCTGCGCCCCCCGCTGTAGACGCGCACGCGCACCGTCCGTTTTTGCGCCAACCCCAAGCCCAGGCGTCAAGTTCCACTAGTTGCAACGCAGCCGCGCGTTTGAGGCGACCCTTTTTTGGGGGGGGCTGGGGGGGTTGCATTTATTTGTTTGTGTTTTTATTGTTGCACGGACACATGCGCCGGGTTGGACGGCAGATGCGCGGCGTGGGGGAGAAAAGGCGCATCACCAAGACGCAGACTGGTGGACGCCGCAGCATCAGGAGGAGATTCGTGCTTTTGCCTCCGCGCGCATGAATGCAAGTCACGGTGCAAGCTCTCCTCCGACGTGGGATTATTGCGCTTTCTTGTATTTGTTGTATTGCTTCCCCCCGTGTCTGACAACTTTGACAGTGGATCTTTTTTTTAATTTTTTATTTTTTTTTATTTTATTTATTTTTTTTGCCTGAGATGACTCTGCTTCATTTATTTGCTGGAAGAAGCCAGCTGAGTCGTCAATGAGACTGTGTGTGATGGAGCTAAACACCGAGGAGACTTGACTCTTGGGGGTTCTGCTGCAGCTGACACCCGCCTTGGTGTTCCGACATCCATGTTTGCTCCAGAAGAAAGACCACAGCCGTGATTTATTTATTTATTTTTTAATTATTTTGGTGGGATGCGTTGGCGTTTACCGGCATCTGCACGGTAAGAGGATCATTATTTACCACATGACACGTCCATAGCCTGTATACCGACCCCCTAAAAATGGTGCTGTCCATGGTGCTGAAATCTGTGTTTGCATCCCTGAAGTTGTGTGTTAAAATAGTGTCGTGGCATGAATATTGTCCCCGTGTTATGCCCACGGCAATTTTACGCATTGCAAATTGCGCGCACGCACACACACCACACACACACACACACCCGCACACACACATGCATTCATTGCACAAGGATGCAAAAAGATAGACAGTGTGCCCCACTGTCCCCTTGCAAATTACTGTAACGATGGCACACTTGTGGGTATTTGCTGTGCTGATGTGTTGGCTTTTGTGGTATTTTAAGGAGAATTGGTGTGTGTGAAAGTGTTGTGTGAGTGTGTGTGTGTGTGTGTGTGTGTGTGCGGAGGAATAGGGGGGGGGGGGGGGGGGGGGCAAAACGCAGGGGGAAGAGGCAGCGAGAAAAGAGGGAAACTATCCATCAAGCCTTCTTCAAAGCAGGTGCCAGGCAGAATAGTAATTAATAAAAAAATAAAAAATAAAATAAATAAATAAATAAAAAAAGGAAAAACATAGTTAACTTTGTGTTTGTTTTTTTTTTCCACCTGCGGACTTGAAGGAGGATGTATCGATTATGGTCACCTCAGCCGTTTTGTTCTTTCCCAAATAGATTTTGATTTGGATTATTCGCAGAATATTGGATAATCCTTTTAAAAAATGTGGGTGGAGTGATCTGGATGTGCTGTTACAGTTGTGGTTGGGTGAGTGAGAAATCTTGTCCTTGGAGACGTCACATTGATGGAAAAAAATATATATGTGTGTGTATATATATATATATATATATATATATATATATATATATATACTGTATACCACTGTATATATATATATATATATATATATACATACATATATACCTCTGTATATATACATATATATGCACATATATACATAAAAATAAAGGTATATATACATATATATACATACATATATACATATGCATATGCATAAAAACACAAATTATTCATGTTTAGATGCAGAGCATGTGGGCTTTTAATACTGAACTGTTTCATGTTGTTCTTTATTTCATGAGCTGCACAGTGCTAACTGTATTATACGTCAATGTGTGATATTAACGAGGGATTATGTGGTTTTAGGGTGCGTCAAAATGGTCCAAACTAATAATGTTGCACACGTGTAAAACAGCACCCGTCCTTTTGCTTGTCTCTCCCTAGATGACACCTCCTTCTGGCGCCGCGCTTGAGTGAGCTGGGGTACCTTCTCGCCCAGGAAACATGCATATCTGGGCCCTGCGAGTGCTCCTTGTGATTGCATCATCTCTGAGGCTGGTGGAGATGTATGACAATTACGGGGAGATCTGCCGCAACCTCTGCACCTGCGAGGAGAAAGAGGGCGTCCTCGCCGTCAGCTGCGAGAACCGCGGCATCATCCGGCTGACGGAGGTCAGCCCGGTCCGGTTCCCCGCGTACCACCTCCTGCTGACGGGGAACCTCCTGAAGAAGTTGTCGGCCAACGACTTCATCAATTACACCGGAGTGACCATCCTGCACTTGGGGAACAACGACATCTCTGAGATAGAGTCGGGTGCCTTCAACGGACTGCAGGGATTAAAGAGGCTGCACCTGAACAACAACAAAATCGACATTTTGAAGGATGATACATTTGCAGGACTGGAGAGTTTGGAATATCTACAAATTGATTATAATTACATCAGCAACATTGAGCCCGGCGCCTTGAGCAAACTGCACCAACTGACGGTGATGATCCTCAACGACAACCTGCTCTCCTTCCTGCCCTCGAACATCTTCCGGAATGTCCCCCTCACGCACTTGGACTTGCGGGGCAACCGGCTGAAAATGTTCCCGTACGTCGGCCTCCTGGAGCACATGGACAAAGTCGTGGAATTACAGCTGGAGGAGAACCCGTGGAATTGCTCGTGCGAGCTGATTGCTCTCAAAGCCTGGCTGGAGAGCATCGCCTACACGGCTCTCGTCGGCGAAGTGGTGTGCGAGACGCCCTTCAGACTCCACGGGAGGGACCTGGACGAGGTGTCCAAGCAGGAACTGTGTCCGCGGAGGCCCCAGGATGACACGGTGAGGCCCGTGCCCCCCAGCAGCACCAACGGATATTACCAGACCACGCCTGCGTCCGTCACTGCTTCCGCCACCTCGTCGGTGGTCTTCCGGTCCTCTTCCAGACCCACCAAGGGCACGCGGCAATTTAACCGAACTCGCCTAAAGCCCACGTCCCGACTCCCGGGCGGTAGCCCTTACAACTACGGCCCCATCATCGCTTTCCAGACCAAATCTCCTGTGCCTTTGGACTGCCCCACGGCCTGCACGTGCAATCTGCAGATCTCCGAAATCGGATTGAACGTCAATTGCCAAGAGCGAAAGATTGAAAGCATCTCTGACCTAAAACCCAAGCCATACAATCCGAAAAAAATGTACCTCACTGGGAATTACATCCCAGTGGTACGACGATCAGATTTTGTGGACGCCGTCGGATTGGATTTGCTCCACCTGGGGAACAACAGGATAACTGTGATCCATGACAGGGCTTTTGGGGATTTAACCAATCTGCGAAGGCTGTATTTAAATGGTAATCTCATGGACAGGCTCACGGGGGACATGTTTTTTGGGCTGCAGAATTTACAGTATCTGTATTTAGAGTACAATAAAATCAAGGAGGTGGATGCGGGCG
>NC_084570.2:16670000-16720000 GCF_033978685.3 Nerophis lumbriciformis | reverse complement strand
TACAAAAAAAAAAGAACTAAAAGCATTTTTTTCTCACAATGTGTTGACTTTTTTCTGATAAAATTGGGAACAATTTCTCATAGTTTTTCTCTTTCTGTAATATTGCAATATTTTCTCGAAAAATTATGACTTTTTTATGTAAAATCATTACATTTCACTGCAAAATGGTAACATTTGTCATATAAAATTCTGACTTGTTTCACAATATTGCCAATTTTTTTGTTGGTCTTGTAAAACAGTGACATTTTGGAGTAAAATTATGACTTTTGTCATAATTTTGCCAAGTAAAATTCAGACTATTTTCATAAAATTGTATGGATATAGAGACATACTGTAATAACTTGAAGTAAATAATGAAGATTAAAAACCAATTACAAAAAAAAACAAAAGAACTAAAAGCAGTTTTTTCTCACAATGTGTCGACTTTTTTCTTAAAAAATTGGGAACAATTTCGTATAATTTTTCTGTTTCTGTAATATTGCAATATTTTATCGTAAAATTATGACTTTTTATGTAAAATTATGACTTTTTTTTTGCGACTGTTGAGTAAAATTCCAACTTTTATCATAATATTGCACAAATGTTAACTTTTTCTTGCAGAATGTTGATTTGTGTTGAGTAAAATGCCAACTTTTATTATCATACTGCCAAAATTCTAAGTTTTTCTTATGAAGTTGAGACCTTTTTCCTGTAAAAATCCAACTAATTTTTCACAACAAGCTTTTTTATATTTGCATAGTATGTATATTTTATTAATGTTGTAAATACAAATAATTATTTATCTAGGAAGGGTGGTCCTAAAGAGGTAGACATTTTTGTGTGTGTGTGTGTGTGTGTGTGTGTGTGTGTGTGTGTGTGTGTGTGTGTGTGTGTGTGTGTGTGTGTGTGTGTGTGTGTGTGCGTGTGTGTGTGTGTGTGGAGTCCTGTCGCTGTTAAAATAATGCTTTTAATCAGCCAATGGGCTTTTTAGGTCTTAACATAAATGCAAGCACAAAGGACGAGCGGTTTTATGATCCCTTTTCATTAATCTCTCAAAAGCTTTGAGCGTGTTCTGTTGTGCTGCTCTCCATTGTAGTCAGCCGTTGGAATTATTGAAGAATAACGGGTAAAAAATAATAAAATGGAGACTTCATTTCACGAAAAACACTTAATCCCCCTTGAAAACAAACATGAAACATGTAGGAGTATGACGCCTCTTGCGACGTAAGAGTTCTCCTGTGTGGAAGGCTTACGCAACGCCAAAACATGTTGTTTGTGCCAATGTAGGCTACGTTTGCTCTACGTGCTGGAAAACACTCGTTCTGACCCTAGCAGCATCCTACTTCACGTTTAATAACTACCAGACGGAGGATGTTGGCTTGGGCGCATTAACTCGCAGCCAGTGTTATTGCAACAGTGTATGAAAATGCACTGAGAATACACGGCTAATTACATAATAATTTGAATATGGTTTGGTGACTGCCCGCGTAGGTAAACAGAATCAGCGTGACACTACACTAGCATGCGGGCCTAAAGAGGCTCCTGCTCTGTCGACCCTCAATTGGGCTTTTTTGTTGTTAATCCATAAGATGCTGCTGGTATTTTTTTTTTTTGCAAGCATGCCAGAACATGCTGTATTTATAGTGCTAATTAGGGCTTTCTTCGACTGAGGGTTTTCATAATTTTGTTTTGTTTTTTTAAAGGCCTACTGAAATGCGATTTTCTTATTTAAAGGGGATAACAGGTCCATTCTATGTGTCATACTTGATCATTTCGCGATATTGCCATATTTTTGCTGAAAGGATTTAGTAGAGAACATCGACGATAAAGTTTGCAACTTTTGGTCGCTGATAAAAAAGCCTTGCCTGTATCGGAAGTAGCAGACGATATGCGCGTGACGTCACAGGTTATGAAGCTCCTCACATCTGCACATTGTTTACAATCATGGCCACCAGCAGCGAGAGCGATTCGGACCGAGAAAGCGACGATTTCCTCATTAATTTGAACGAGGATGAAAGATTTGTGGATGAGGAAAGTGAGAGTGAAGGACTAGAGGGCAGTGGGAGCGATTCAGATAGGAAAGATGCTGCGAGAGGCGGGTGGGACCTGATTTTCAGCTGGGAATGACTAAAACAGTAAATAAACACAAAACATATATATACTATATTAGCCACAACACAACCAGGCTTATATTTAATACGCCACAAATTAATCCTGCATAACAAACACCTCCTCCCCTCCCGTCCATATAACCCGCCAATACAACTCAAACACCTGCACAACACACTCAATCCCACAGCCCAAAGTACCGTTCACCTTCCTAAAGTTCATACAGCACATATATTTCCCCAAAGTCCCCAAAGTAACGTAGGTGACGTGCACATAGCGGCACGCACGTACGGGCAAGCGATCAAATGTTTGGAAGCCACAGCTGAATGCGTACTCACGGTACCGCATCTGCGCATCCAACTCAAAGTCCTCCTGGTAAGAGTCTCTGTTGTCCCAGTTCTCCACAGGCCAATGGTAAAGCTTGACTGTCATCTTTCGGGAATGTAAACAATGAAACACCAGCTGTGTTATCCAGCACAACAGTCAGGGGGTGCATTCTACGGCGGGGGTGCGTTATCCGGCACAACACCTGCCGCAATACACCGCTTCTTACCTACAGCTTTCATCTTTGTTGTTTCCATTGTTCATTGAACAAATTGCAAAAGATTCACCAACACAGATGTCCAGAATACTGTGGAATTTTGCGATGAAAACAGACGACTTAATAGCTGGCCACCATGCTGTCCCAAAATGTCCTCTACGCGCAGGCGTCATCATACCGAGACGTTTTCAGCAGGACATTTCGTGCAAAATTTAAAATTGCACTTTAGTAAGCTAACCCGGCCGTATTGGCATGTGTTGCAATGTAAAGATTTCATCATTGATATACAAACTATCAGACTGCGTGGTCGGTAGTAGTGGGTTTCAGTAGGCCTTTAAAGCAGAGCTAATGGAGAGTCCCTTTAAATAAACAGACCTTATTTGCAGTGTTTCCAAGTCCGCTTATCATAAGCAACTTGGTGCTTGTTTTGTTTTTTTGTCGAAAGTCGCTCGCAAATTTCGTGGGCTGCGGTTTTTTTCGGCCCTGTGTGGTTTTTTATTTGGGCTTGCTTTTCTCTCCCCACAGCAACACTAAATACTAGTTTGTTGGTAGGTCGTTTGTCCTTTTTAACGAGACATTTCCTGGGGTGCCATTTAAAGAAAACGGATTAACTCACTGGAATATAAAGACAATATAGCATACATCCATAAACGTGGATGCACATGCAAAAGTGCAATATATTTATCTGTACAGTAATCTATTTGTTTATATCTGCACCTTATTTCTCTTTTATCCGGCACTACAACGAGCTAATGCAACGAAATTTCGTTTTTATCTGTACCGTAAAGTTCAAATTTGAATGACAATAAAGGAAGTCTAAGTCTAAAAGGGAATGGATCCTAACGTCAAAGACTACGTAATCATAAACCTCAAAATGTAATCTAAAACTGATATATTAAAGCAAACATTCTTAAACGTTTCCAGTACAAAAAGCCTGGGGCCCAATCAAATATTAACACTGATTAGTAATCATACTCTTTCATTTTAATCGTACACAATAGTTATATTTAACCTACTTAAAGTTTACAACCTTGTCAAACGGTATGAAACCATGTGTTAATAAACGATTAGGTAACACTTTAGTATGGGGAACATATTCACCATTAATTAGTTGCTTATTAAAGTAACAAAGACCTAATTTTAGAGTTATTTGGACACATATAAGGGTTAGGGTTACTAATAAGCAATAATTCTGAGGTTATTGAGGGAAGACTCTTAGTTAATAGCTTACTGGTTGTATAATAAGGCCATGCGAAATAAAGCATTAATAAGTACCTAATAATGACTAATTAAGAGCCAATATGTTACTAATGTATATGTTATTAAGCAGCTAATTAATGGTGAATATGTGTTCACCATACTAAAGTGTTACCAATGATTATTTATTTAACATGTTAACCTTAGATTTCGGTCAGGCTGATTAAAAAAATAAGTATAACCAAATATACTGCATAAGAAGGGACAACGATAAATAACTGACATATTACAATTACATACATTTATGTTGCGCTAAAATAAACAAACATTAAAATAAATATGTTTCTTATCTAAACTGTCAATAAAATTAAATTGCAAATAAAAGCTTTAGTCATAATTTTTACGCTTATGAAACTTTTTCATGACTTGAGTGCCATACCCCTTTTTTTTGTTTGGTCTTGTTATTACTGCCTCAAGTGGTGGAAAACCGTATTACAACTGAGTACCGCTGCCGAGAAACAGTTGTTTTTTTAGTGGCCCTCTAGGAGGCGCTGGCGGCCCAACGATGGTTGAGAAACACGGCATTAAAGCATGCTATGCACACTTATAATCATAATAATACAGTACATTTTACTTATAAGACACCTTTTTAGGCACTCGAGGAAACCGTACAACAAATTATATTTGGATTAAAAAAACAACAACAAAGATAGGTACAATTTTTAGTGTTTTGATTTAAAGAGGAAAAATGAGTCCATATTGCGAAGGTCTGGGAGTCGGGGTTTTACACGCTATTCTCATCATAAATCACACCTGCACTGCATTGTGCGCCGAAATGTCCTCCCCCGGTGTCCTCCCTGTACTCCACCCCCAATCCTCCATAAATAGTCATGCTAATTAGCTCATGAATTTGCTGCTGATTTAAAGCATCACGCGTTGGAATGGCAATAAAGGAAAACAGAGACGGCAACTCCACGGAAAAAGGTGATATTGTTTGATTGGTGCTTATTGCGCCGAGCACCGTAACAATGTTATCTTTGGAGGGCTAAGTAATGTCATATCTAATAAAAAACGACGATTGGAATGTCAGTTTTTGACTAATCATCGAGTTACTGAGAATTGTGGCTGAAATGAACAAAACATGGTCACATTTTGGCCTTCTGTTGTCTTTGTCCAAATAATATTTGTATTATTTATATGTCACATTGTAGTCACGATGAGCAATATTTAAAGCCCTTGAGCTAAATTGTAATTATCAATGGAGTCTTCTTGTTTACTGTTCATACATGAGCATTTCAAGTAAATCCAAGTCCTTACATATCCTATGAATACTTCTCAATATATAAATATTCAAGATTCAAGATGCTTTATTATTGTCCATTCTTTAACATGTACAAGACACATAAGAACTGAAATTTCATTTTCGGCACAGTCCCACTAAGAGCAGACATACGTTACAGGGGGACAAGACGGGACTGCCAACGGATCAGCCACTTACAGCGCTCCTTAAACAATTGGGAAAGGGGGAAGAGTAAAAAAAGTCTAAGGCTGGACCCTCGGGAGGGGTCCAGACTGAGTCCAAGGAAAAAACCTCACATAGCATAGCACACATAAACATGATACATGTAATCACAACAACTCGCAACAGAGGGGGGGGGGGGGATTTGAGGCCCTGGAGGCCGGCTGCCGCTATAAAGCGCTACTCAGCCGTCCACAACCCCAAAGAGGAATTAAAGGCCTACTGAAATGCGATTTTCTTATTTAAACGGAGATAGCAGGTCCATTCTATGTGTCATACTTGATCATTTCGCGATATTGCCATATTTTTGCTGAAAGGATTTAGTAGAGAACATCGACAATAAAGTTTGCAACTTTTGGTCGCTGATAAAAAAGCCTTGACTCTACCGGAAGTAGCAGACGAGTAGCGTGACGTCACAGGTTGTGGAGCTCCTCACATCTGCACATTGTTTACAATCATGGCCACCAGCAGCGAGAGCGATTCGGACCGAGAAAGCGACAATTTCCCCATTAATTTGAGCGAGGATGAAAGATTTGTGGATGAGGAAAGTGAGAGTGAAGGACTAGAGGGTAGTGGGAGCGATTCAGATTGGGAAGATGCTGTAAGAGGCGGGTGGGACCTGATATTCAGCTGGGAATGACTAAAACAGTAAATAAACACAAGACATATATATACTCTATTAGCCACAACACAACCAGGCTTATATTTAATATGCCACAAATTAATCCCGCATAACAAACACCTCCCCCCTCCCATCCAGATAACCCACCAATACAACTCAAACACCTGCACAACACACTCAATCCCACAACCCAAAGTACCGTTCACCTCCCCAAAGTTCATACAGCACATATATTTCCCCAAAGTCCCCAAAGTTACGTACGTGACATGCACATAGCGGCACGCACGTACGGGCAAGCGATCAAATGTTTGGAAGCCGCAGCTGCATGCGTACTCACGGTACCGCGTCTGCGCATCCAACTCAAAGTCCTCCTGGTAAGAGTCTCTGTTGTCCCAGTTCTCCACAGGCCAATGGTAAAGCTTGACTGTCATCTTTCGGGAATGTAAACAATGAAACACTAGCTGTGTTATCCGGCACAACAGTCAAGGGGTGCATTCTACAGCAGGGGTGCGTTATCCAGCACAACACCTGCCGCAAAAAGATGTCCAGAATACTGTGGAATTTTGCGCTGAAAACAGACGACTTAATAGTGACGTCACGCGCAGGCGTCATCATACCGAGACGTTTTCAGCAGGATATTTCGCGGGAAATTTAAAATTGCACTTTAGTAAGCTAACCCGGCCGTATTGGCATGTGTTGCAATGTTAAGATTTCATCATTGATATATAAACTATCAGACTGCGTGGTCGGTAGTAGTGGGTTTCAGTAGGCCTTTAAGCAGTGGTGAAGGCGTTGATTGGGGGAGGGGCGGGCGCGTGCATGTATTGGGTGAGATGTTGAAATGTTTTTGTGGACTGGGGCCAATCTCAAAGTTCGACACCAGGTGTTATTGAAAAAAAGGAAGGTCAAAAGCGTCCATCGTTAAGGAGTCTCAACGATAGGAAAATATGAATGAATTTGTACTGCATTTTTGTTGGTTATGTCTTTGAGCACACACTCTGGCGTCCATAGATTAGTTAATCTAGGGGTCGGCAACCCAAAATGTTGAAAGAGCCATATTGGACCAAAAATACAAATTTGTCTTGAGCCGCAAAAGTTGAAAAAAGTCTTATATAAGTGTTATAATGAAGACAACACATGATGTAAGTGTCTATATTAGCTTTATAGCCTACTATCAAAATGACTTTGTGTCGCAGGCTGACGCAAATCTTCGTTGACAGAAATGTGGACATTGTATATTTATTCTACACATGTTTACAACATTAGAAACCATTAGTAAATCAGAGGCTTCTCAGAGGGTGGGATAACTCCTGGAAATTACTGGCTTTTAATGGCCAAAGGTATAGATGTGTGTGTCCAAGTTAAAGGAAACAGCAGGCTGCCTTCTTTTAATAGATTTATTACAATCTTTGGCAAGCTGGGTAACTTTTGCTGTGGTCTGGAACAACATGGCACACAAACAACTATCAGAAACACAGCCAATAATTACATACAGATAATGTGTCATGAGACATGCAAAACTAAATTATATACAAAGAGGATAAAAGTAAAGAAAATTAAATTAGCTTAAATATACCTACACATGAGGCATAATGATGCAATATGTACATACAGCTAGCCTAAATAGCATGTTAGCCTTGATTAGCTTGCAGTCATGCACTGACCAAATATGCCTGATTAGCACTCCAACAAGTCAACAACATCAACAAAGCTCACCTTTGTGCATTCACGCACAGCATGAAACTTTTGGTGGACAAAATGAGAGAAAGAAGGAGTGGAAGATTTTACATGTAAACAAACTGTTGCGTCACAGTCCACACTACGATGAGTTCAAGAACCGCCGAAATTAGTAGGACAAAACGATGTTCACCAAATACTGTCATCAGTGAAGCATACTGTTGCGTTTGGACCAGTTGTTCCTCCCAGGGAATTCAAGTCGCTGGCCACTCCCAAGCTCTTTATGACACTTATGGCTGAGTAGAAGAACCACCAGAGACAGAATAGGTATTTTGTAATTTTATCCCCAAAGCTTTGGCAATAATGAGACCAGTCCAGCATAGAACATTCAATCGTGCAGCTAAGATGGTCTAATCTAAAATATGGAAACCTTCTCTTCTATAAAGTCTCTCTCCCTCCCACCCTCGTTGTCTTGTCTTTCCAGCCCAAACACATGCCCATTGTCCTCCGCATCTGGACACAAGAACACATAAGGAGAAGGAGTATCTCTCCTTCTTACATTCCATAGTCAAGTTTAGCACACAGTATTTGCAGACAACCAAAAGACCACAATTGGAAGAAAAACACTAGCTGTTTTGTAATATGATTATGAAAATAAAGAAGTAACACTTAAATACGGATATATGTAAATATCTGCCTCCGACAATACACAGAAACATATTAAACAGTGGGCTTTCTAACATTTGGGAAGGTTTGTGTCGTGTTTGTCCTCAAACAAAAAACATACTGAAACGAAAAAAAAACATTTTTCCATTTTCAAACATTTTCTAAAAATGCTCCAGGGAGCCACTAGGGCGGCACTAAAGAGCCGTGGGTTGATGACCCCCGGTCGAGTGGCTAAGCTATCTAATGGCCTAAGCACCACAATATTTGCTTAAGTTTAGATTTACCATGCATATCCAAACCAGGTCAGAAAAACTGAAGACTCATTTGAACCCCATTGTTTATGTGCCAGATTGCGGTATTGAAGGGTGCTTGTTATGTCTTCTGGCATGGCCGCCATATTGTATGCCTGGTAATTAAGCTAATACTAGCCTCTGTGGACATACAGGGGAGGTGGACACATTCCATATGCTTCCACCACCCGCTTGCAACCCTGATCTGAGCAATTGAGTTCAAGGAGATGTGGGTAATTGAGAGGGCAGGCATGGCATCTGACAGGCTCCGATGGCTCCCATGATTACTTTAATCAGAGTGGTTAATGGAAATCCTTCAGGCATGCAGAAATGCGCAAATGTTCATCAGCACTCAACCGACTTGGAGCCGCAGCGACAACAGCGCCCGGTTCAAATATCGTATCCTTTTCACAGTTCAACTTTCAGTTCAAGTTAGTGATGGATCGTCGGTTTGCAAGTGTGGTAAAACGACACGATTTACCACATGACCTAATCCAAAGTTTTTACTCTGCAATGTGATATCATTGTACTAAAAATAACGATATAAACAATCAGAAGTTCTGTAAGATTTCGCAGCATAGGTCACTGCGATGTTTTCTTTTCAAAATGTAAAATGATCAATTGAATCTACGTCAATTAAAATCGACATAATATAAGCCAGTATTAGTTTGTTTGGAACATGCCTACAGTAATATTTACAGTTTTGCATGTCCCAACAGGAGTAGAAAGATGCACATTTTACTTGATCCTTCCCTGTTTCGAAGCCACTCCTAACACATTTACTCACTTCCTGTCTCGATCTGTAACACAAACAAATACATGTAAATACAGTTCAAATGAATAAATAATGAAAAAGTTAAAGGGGAACATTATCACAAATTCAGAAGGGTTACAACCATTAAAAATCAGTTCCCAGTGGCTTATTTTATTTTTCGAAGTTTTTTTCAAAATTTTACCCATCACGCAATATCCCTAAAAAAAGCTTCAAAGTGCCTGATTTTAACCATCGTTATATACACCAGTCCATTTTCCTGTGACGTCACATAGTGATGCCAATAAAAACAAACATGGCGCATAGAACAGCAAGGTATAGCGACATTAGCTCGGATTTAAACTCGGATTTCAGCGGCTTAAGCGATTCAACAAATTACGCATGTATTGAAACGGATGGTTGTAGTGTGGAGGCAGGTAGCGAAAACAAAATTGAAGAAGAAACTGAAGCTATTGAGCCATATCGGTTTGAACCGTATGCAAGCGAAACCGACAAAAACGACACGACAGCCAGCGACACGGGAGAAAGCGAGGACGAATTCGGCGATCGCCTTCTAACCAACGATTGGTATGTGTTTGTTTGGCATTAAAGGAAACTAACAACTATTAACTAGGTTTACAGCATATGAAATACATTTGGCAACAACATGCACTTTGAGAGTGCAGACAGCCCTTTTCAAGCGCGCTAAGAACATATATTTTTCCACGATTTCAGCACTCAGGTTAACCATACCTAAATAGACACAAAATACTGCATTACACAAGACTACCCGATTGTACTCGAATGATTGAAAAAAATAAATGTTTTTAAGCTAAATTATTGGTAAACACAGTTTATGTATAATAATTTACGTAAAACCGCGAGTAATGAATAAAGTTTTCATCAATTAATATATTCTGTAGACATACCCTCATCCGCTCTCTTTTCCTGAAAGCTGATCTGTCCAGTTTTGGAGTTGATGTCAGCAGGCCAGGGAAGCTAGGGTCGATGTGAGCCAAGACATTCAGGGGGTTTAGCTCGCTCGTCTGCGGGAACAAACTGCCGCCATTGCTTGCCGTGCTACCGAGGTCCTTTGTCCCTGAATTGCTCACACACTCCGGCAGATTCAATGGGGGTCTGGCGGCAGATTTCTTTGACTTTATCGTTGGAAATGCATCTGCTTTGAGTGTCGCAGGATATCCACACATTCTTGCCATCTCTGTCGTAGCATAGCTTTCGTCGGTAAAGTGTGCGGAACAAACGTCCAATTTCTTGCCACGTTCACATCTTTGGGCCACTGGTGCAACTTGAATCCGTCCCTGTTTTCGTGTTGTTACACCCTCCGACAACATACCGACGAGGCATGATGTCTCCGAGGTACGGAAAACAGTCGAAAAAACGGAAAATAACAGAGCTGATTTGACTTGGTGTTTTAGAAAATGGCAGATTGCTTCCCGATGTGACGTCACGTTGTGACGTCATCGCTCCGAGAGCGAATATTAGAAAGGCGTTTAATTCGTCAAAATTCACCCATTTAGAGTTCGGAAATCGGTTAAAAAATTATATGGTCTTTTTTCTGCAACATCAAGGTATATATTGACGCTTACATAGGTCTGGTGATAATGTTCCCCTTTAAAACAAATGATAATAATAATAATAACTTGGGATATAGTTTGGGGACCCCTGTCATATATGATATATTCTGTTTTAATTATCAATGAAGTAAAAGATGTGTATCTTAAAAAATGGAAAACACGCACATTTTTTTTGTAAAAATAAACAAAACAAACATAGTATTTTTATTTTTTGGGAATTTTTTTTCATTCAAGTAGAACTATTATTTTTAATACGTCAATGATATACATTAAATAACTGAGTAATACACAAAAAAATAAGAATTAAAATCCACAACATATTTTCACAAGTTTTATTAACAGAGAATGTTAAAAAAAAATAACCCGACTTATATGTGTTGTAATGCTGAAGCCCATATTTTTTGGGGGTTCCTAAATGCACCTCGCTTGCTTTATGATGGCTGCTGTTAGCGTGTTAACGTCAGCAAAAAGGTATGAGCGTGCATCTGTCAGGACGCTACATTACTCACCAGTCTTTTTTTGTGCAATATCATCGTTGAACACTACTTGCAGGTGGTCAAGTCTGAATTAATTCAGCACTGAATTAAGGCACCGATAGCTATACTTATTTTTCCGGTTTGGTTACTATCAGTCTGGAAACCTCGTTTTGGTACCTATTACTTTTCCTAACCACTTCCTAATTGTGGCAAACGATAACAATGTTCGGCCAGAATGTAGTATTTCCAGCATATCTTAGCCTTAAAGTTCCTCATCTTAAATAAGCTGGTGCTTTATCCTATAAAGCGGGGGTCAGAAACCCGCGGCTCTAGAGCCGCATAGTGCCGACCTAGTGGCTCCCTGGACCTCTTTCAGATATGTGTGAAAATGGAAAAAAATATATTTTTTGTTTTAATATATTTTCTGTAGGAGGACAAACATGACACAAACGTTCCTAATTGTTTGAAATCCCACTGTTCATGTTACACATGCTTCACTGATGAGAGTAGTTGGCAAGCACCGTTTTGTCCTACTTATTTCAGCGATCCTTGAACTCATCGTAGTTTGTTCACATGTACAACTTTCTCCGATGCTGCCAGAGAAAGACGTGTTTTATGCCACTCCTTCTTTGTCTCATTTTGTCCACCAAATGTTTTATGCTGTTACGTTTTTATGTTGTTCCAGACCACAGCAAACGTTACCCAGCTTACAAAGATTGTAATACATCCATTAGAAGAAGACAGCCTGTCGTTTCCTTCAACTTGGACACACACATCTATACCTTTGGTCCATTCTGAGCCAGTAATTTCCAGAAGTCATCTCACCCTGCGAGAAGCCTCCATTTTACTAATGATTTCCGACGTTGCAAAAATGTGTAGAATAAAAATTGAAATACAACATTTCTGTCAACGAATATTTGCATCAGCCTTTGATAGTAAGTCACTAATGCAGACACTTACATAATGTGTTGCCTTCATTATAACACTTATATAAGTCTTTTGAAGTCATTTTGATAGTAGGCTGATATAGCTAATATAGACACTTACATCATGTGTTGCCTTCATTATAACACTTATATAAAGCTTTTAGTTTTTTGCGGCTCCAGACAGATTTTTGTTTTGTACTTTTGGTCCAATATGGCTCTTTCAACATTTTGGGTTGCCGACCCCTGCTATAAAGCGTGGGCGTTACACTAAAATTGCACAGGGGGCCAAAATTTAAATCACACCCAAAATACGCCGGCCAGGTGTGCTTTCTTGACGTAACAAAAATGTGCACAGTAGCTGGTGAATGTGTTTTTATATGAACATGGTGTGGGGGAGTTGTGCGTTTTTGACAATATCTGCATTCGTGCTCGTCCATTTCTGCTTGTAGAGTTCTATTTTTTGACGGTCTGGCAGTCCGTGAATGCATCGTGACTGGTGATTGAATGAGGAGAAGTCTGCTCAGGAGATGCTATGGGAGAGAGCCGCTCTGTGTGCACACTCAGACAGCTGTGGTGGTTGTTTTGGCTCGTTTAAATAAAGTGATTGTCACCCGACCGTTCCCCTCGTCATCATTTTGACATTCTTTGCACACAAAAACATTAGCATCCAGGAGATTTTTAACTTCAGCCGGGATGATTAAAGACAAGGGCAATATACGGGAGTCTTCTGCAAAAATCCCAAGAGCATGTTTTTGAGGAGCAAGCATTTCCCAGCATGCCTTGTTGTCCTTAAAATGATCACATTTGACTGTCTTATGATACTTCTTTAATGCATTATTGTGTACAGACAGGGTTCTATAGTTAAAGTTGTTTAGTTTTCAGTTGTATACAATTCAATTATTGCTACTTTTGGTGGTAATCTGAATGGTTAGTACAATGTTTACAGTTAATACCACTGTGACCTTCATTTGCAAGGTGGTAAGTTATGTATTAAAAGGAGGTTGTAATTGAGGGGTGTCCAAACTAAGCCCCGTAAGGCTAAGTATTGTCTGCTAGCCTCTTCAATTTGGCCCCGTGAGACGTCATGAGTTCATCAAAGCGTCGCAGAGTGCTTTCCAATTAATCTTGGATTTGAAATGCTGCATTGTTGCTGCCAGTTTGCGGACAATGTGAGTACATCGGATTAATGACCCTTGAAAATAATTGATAGCACAACATTTACTTGTATGACAATATCCAAACAACCTGTCCTAGGTGCAAAAAAAAAAATGCAACTAACATAAAGGTCAACACTTGGTCGCACATAACACAACCTGCTCACTGAACATTGTGGATATTATGAAAAACGTCCAAACACCTTAAAAAGTTAAATCCATTAGAGTGCAAAGTGGGAAAAAATGTAAAACACTCTCTGCACACTTATCCATGTTTGTCGCATTTTAGCTGCTTGATATTTCTGATTGATTACAAAACTTATATATATATATATATATATATATTACTTTACATGCAGTCGGCTTTCGGCCCCTGGCCAAATTATTTTAGCCCTACATATATATATATATGTAGGGCTATACATATATATACATACATACATACATATATATATATATATATATATATATATATATATATATATATATATATACCTCTCTGAGCTGCCACCTTAACGTGGTAGAGGAGTTTGCGTTTCCCAATAATCCTAGGAGCTATGTTGTCCGGGGGCTTCCATGCCCCCTGGTAGGGTCTCCCAAGACAAACAGGTCCTAGGTGAGGGATCAGACAAAGAGCAGCTCGAAGACTTCTATGGAAATGCAAGAACCGAGACTCAGATTTCCCTCGCCCGGACGCGGGTCACCGGGGCCCCCCTCCAGAGCCAGGCCCGGAGTTGGGGCACGATGGCGAGCGCCTGGTGGCCGGGCCTGTCCCCATGGGGCCCGGCCGGGCACAGCCCGAAGAGGCAACGTGGGTCCCCCCTCCAATGGGCTCACCACCCATAGCAGGGGCCATAGAGGTCGGGTGCAATGTGAGCTGGGCGGGAGCCAAAGGCAGGGCACTTGGCGGTCCGATCCTCGGCTACAGAAGCTAGCTCTTGGGACGTGGAACGTCACCTCGCTGGGGGGGAAGGAGCCTGAGCTAGTGCGCGAGGTAGAGAAGTTCCGGTTGGATATAGTCGGACTCACCTCGACGCACAGCAAGGGCTCTGGAACCAGTTCTCTCGAGGGGGGCTGGACTCTCTTCCACTCTGGTGTTGCCAGCAGTGAGAGGCGACGGGCTGGGGTGGCAATTCTTGTTTCCCCCCGGCTCAGAGCCTGCATGTTGGAGTTCAACCCGGTGGACGAGAGGGTAGCTTCCCTCCGCCTTCGGGTGGGGGGACGGGTCCTGACTGTTGTTTGCGCTTACGCGCCAAACAGCAGCTCAGAGTACCCACCCTTTTTGGATTCACTCGAGGGAGTACTTGAGAGTGCTCCCCCGGGTGATTCCCTCGTTCTACTAGGGGACTTCAACGCTCATATTGGCAACGACAGTGAAACCTGGAGAGGCGTGTTTGGGAAGAATGGCCGCCCGGATCTGAACCCAAGTGGTGTTTTGTTATTGGACTTTTGTGCCCGTCACGGATTGTCCATAAAGAACACCATGTTCAAGCATAAGGGTGTCCATATGTGCACTTGGCACTAGGACACCCTAGGCCGCAGTTCTATGATCGACTTTGTAGTTGTGTCATCGGATTTGCGGCCTCATGTTTTGGACACTCGGGTGAAGAGAGGGGCGGAGCTTTCTACCGATCACCACCTGGTGGTGAGTTGGCTGCGATGGTGGGGGAGGATGCCGGACAGACCTGGCAGGCCCAAACGCATTGTGAGGGTTTGCTGGGAACGTCTGGCAGAGTCTCCTGTCAGAGAGAGTTTCAATTCCCACCTCCGGAAGAACTTTGAACATGTCACGAGGGAGGTGCTGGACATTGAGTCCGAGTGGACCATGTTCCGCACCTCTATTGTCGAGGCGGCTGATTGGAGCTGTGGCCGCAAGGTAGTTGGTGCCTGTCGTGGCGGTAATCCTAGAACCCGTTGGTGGACACCGGCGGTGAGGGATGCCGTCAAGCTGAAGAAGGAGTCATATCGGGTTCTTTTGGCTCATGGGACTCCTGAGGCAGCGGACAGGTACCGACAAGCCAAGCAGTGTGCGGCTTCAGCGGTCGCGGAGGCAAAAACTCGGACATGGGAGGAGTTCGGGGAAGCCATGGAAAACGACTTCCGGACGGCTTCGAAGCGATTCTGGACCACCATCCGCCGCCTCAGGAAGGGGAAGCAGTGCACTACCAACACCGTGTATGGTGCGGATAGTGTTCTGCTGACCTCGACTGCGGAAGTTGTGGATCGGTGGAGGGAATACTTCGAAGACCTCCTCAATCCCACCAACACGTCTTCCTATGAGGAAGCAGTGCCTGGGGAATCTGTGGTGGGCTCTCCTATTTCTGGGGCTGAGGTTGCTGAGGTAGTTAAAAAGCTCCTCGGTGGCAAGGCCCCGGGGGTGGATGAGAGCCGCCCGGAGTTCCTTAAGGCTCTGGATGCTGTAGGGCTGTCTTGGTTGACAAGACTCTGCAGCATCGCGTGGACATCGGGGGAAGTACCTCTGGATTGGCAGACCGGGGTGGTGGTTCCTCTCTTTAAAAAGGGGAACCGGAGGGTGTGTTCTAACTATCGTGGGATCACACTCCTCAGCCTTCCCGGTAAGGTCTATTCAGGTGTACTGGAGAGGAGGCTACGCCGGATAGTCGAACCTCGGATTCAGGAGGAACAGTGTGGTTTTCGTCCTGGTCGTGGAACTGTGGACCAGCTCTATACTCTCGGCAGGGTCCTTGAGGGTGCATGGGAGTTTGCCCAACCAGTCTACATGTGCTTTGTGGACTTGGAGAAGGCATTCGACCGTGTCCCTCGGGAAGTCCTGTGGGGAGTGCTCAGAGAGTATGGGGTTTCGGACTGTCTGATTGTGGCGGTCCGCTCCCTGTATGATCAGTGTCAGAGCTTGGTTCGCATTGCCGGCAGTAAGTCGGACACGTTTCCGGTGAGGGTTGGACTCCGCCAAAGCTGCCCTTTGTCACCGATTCTGTTCATAACTTTTATGGACAGAATTCCTAGGCGCAGTCAAGGCGTTGAGGGGATCCGGTTTGGTGGCTGCAGGATTAGGTCTCTGCTTTTTGCAGATGATTTGGTCCTGATGGCTTCATCTGGCCAGGATCTTCAGCTCTCACTGGATCGGTTTGCAGCTGAGTGTGAAGCGACTGGGATGAGAATCAGCACCTCCAAGTCCGAGTCCATGGTTCTCGCCCGGAAAAGGGTGGAGTGCCATCTCCGGGTTGGGGAGGAGATCCAAGTGGAGGAGTTCAAGTACCTCGGAGTCTTGTTCACGAGTGAGGGAAGAGTGGATCGTGAGATCGACAGGCGGGTCGGTGCGGCGTCTTCAGTAATGCGGACACTGTATCGATCCGTTGTGGTGAAGAAGGAGCTGAGCCGGAAGACAAAGCTCTCAATTTACCGGTCGATCTGCGTTCCCATCCTCACCTATGGTCATGAGCTTTGGGTTATGACCGAAAGGACAAGATCACGGGTACAAGCGGCCGAAATGAGTTTCCTCCGCCGGGTGGCAGGGCTCTCCCTTAGAGATAGGGTGAGAAGCTCTGTCATCCGGGGGGAGCTCAAAGTGAAGCCGCTGCTCCTCCACATCGAGAGGAGCCAGATGAGGTGGTTCGGGCATCTGGTCAGGATGCCACCCGAGCGCCTCCCTAAGGAGGTGTTTAGGGCATGTCCGACCGGTAGGAGGCCACGAGGAAGACCCAGAACACGTTGGGAAGACTATGTCTCCCGGCTGGCCTGGGAACGCCTCGGGATCCCCCGGGAAGAGCTGGACGAAGTGGCTGGGGAGAGGGAAGTCTGGGCTTCCCTGCTTAGGCTGCTGCCCCCGCGACCCGACCTCGGATAAGCGGAAGAAGATGGATGGATGGATGGATATATATATATGATAAATGATAAATGGGTTGTACTTGTATAGCGCTTTTCTACCTTCAAGGTACTCAAAGCGCTTTGACACTACTTCCACATTTACCCATTCACACACACATTCACACACTGATGGAGGGAGCTGCCATGCAAGGCGCTAACCAGCACCCATCAGGAGCAAGGGTGAAGTGTCTTGCTCAGGACACAACGGACATGACGAGGTTGGTACTAGGTGGGGATTGAACCAGGGACCCTCGGGTCGCGCACGGCCATTCTTCCACTGCGCATATATATATATATATATATATATATATATATATATATATATATATATATATATATATATATATACATTGACATACATATATATATATATATATATATATATATATATATATATATATATATATATATATATATATATATATATATATGTAACGGGTATAAGAAATACTTTGATTATTTGAGTGAAATTCCTGCTAAAATATGTATATTGTTTGTTATGCAATGAGAGGTCCAATTGCGCCATCTGCTGGTACCTGAAAGTCTGTAAATATGACCGCAAACCGGAAGCTTATTGGCAGACTTCCTGTTCTCTGCTAATGGTAAGCCACGTTCTGATATTGCTCCGCAAAATATTATATATTACACTAAAGTTTACGTAAGATTTATTGTAAGATACACAGTTATTTAATAGCAGTTGAAATGCTACGTTGTGGAATTTTCGTTTTGAATTGGTTGTTGCTCATATCAGATGTATTACTATTTTGCACTGAAGTCGATATTATTTTCCCCCTGTAGACATCGAAATCAGCAGAGGTGCTAACCACATATTGTGTGTATGTGCGTTCTGATCACTCATTGCAGGTATTAATTGTTGCACTATGTGCGTTTTACGTGTCAAGACGTTCATATTTAAATTTGTATCGTTCGCCATTTTAACATGCGAACAACGTGGTCTGTCATATTCGCTAGTCACCACCAGAGGGTGCTAAAAGTCCATTTAATTATTTGTGTCATGTCTTGTATTGTACTTTGTATTTTTCTATGTTCTATTTCATAAATATATAAAAAAAGGATGATATTGGTTAAAAACCAAGTAAAATATTTTGTATTGAATTGATTGTAATACCAGTAAAGATAAAAGCAAGTTAAAACCACTATACGATCACACACGTTAAAAAGTATACTGTTAAAAGCCATTGTATTAAGTCACATCTGTAATTGTATTTCATGTAATTGTAAAAACATGAAAATGTTATGAACTTGGGCAGACTTCCTGTTCTCTGCTAATGACATCGAAATCAGCAGAGGTGCTAATCACATATTGTGTGTATGTGCGTTCTGATCGCTCATTGCAGCTACCAGTAAAGAACCACATCATCCAATCCAGCCTGTGTGTGGGTTCTTGGCGGGACGGGTACACAGCAGTTACATTGGTGCCGTGACCTGAGACTCCTATCAAGTTCGTCGAACCGGTGACCGTCCTGCCTACCACATCGCTCCATGAAGCCATCAGTTCACAGTATTTGTGTGTTCACAGTTTGCAAGGGTAGCATATATTGCAGTGAAGCTCATTATAGTGTGTCACAGCGGCACAGATCATTTTATGTGGCATAGCAGTAACGTGTCACACAGACTGCTGATTTGTTTAATCATTTTGATTCTATTTGCCATTTTCTTATTGATGATTTCACAAAGTGGGGTGGACTGTACTGTATTGTGGCAGACATTTTTGAAACATGTATTTTCAGGGTAATCCACTTTTCCCAAAGTTTGGCACACCCATTCAAGTTGGCAGGGGTATACCTACTCCCATCCCCTTTTCTGTTGATAGTCCTGCCCCAGGTGTTAGTTTACCCTCATTAGAGGCAGTTTCCAATGCTAGCGTACATAATGCAGCTAACCAACGCACTAGCTCTTATTTGCCTCAAGTCACGTCTACACCAAATCCTATTGGTAGCGTCTCTGAGTGTGTAGCTGACCAGATGAGGACTGTCATTCAGGAGATAGGTCAACAGTTAGCTGATAGCATCATGTCACGTATGCAGCCAAATTACACAGTAACTCCTGCTTCAACTTTCACACAGGATGTAACAAGCACACTGAGTCAGCCTAGCCATGTGTCTGATGTATCTCAGGTTCAGGTTGTCACACATAGGAAGGTTAAGGAACCACCATCATTTGTAGCAGATGGGTCGGATTCAATTAAGGTGCATGAATGGGAAGATCTGATGAGAACATTCATTAAGAGGAGTAATCTGAGAGTCGAAGAGCAGGCTGAGGAGATCCTTATGCATTTGAGGGGAAAAGCTAAGGATGTAGCGAAGTTTGGCATTAGGAACAGTAATATTGACATGCATGCTCAGCCCGACCTGATTTATGGTCTACTTAGAAAACACTTTAGCTGTACTAGGTACTCTTCTGTCCCCTTAGCTGACTTTTACTCGACTTTGCCTAAAGACCAGGAAGACCCTTATGACTACTGGCTGAGACTGAACAGGGCAGCTGACCTCGCCATTGACTGTCTGAGAGAGCAGGGCAAGACGCTGGACAACCCTGAAATGGAGGTGACTCGCATGTTTATTCGGAACTGTCCATGCAAGGACCTGGCCCTCACTTTCAGATCCAAAACTATCGACAAATGGTCAGCGTGTGAAGTACTGGAGGTGCTGAACGAGTATCATGCTGAGATGAGCTGCAAAGCAACTACCCCAGTACACACTGTGAAGAGGATGGACATCGCAGTACACGCAGCTGAGGTGAGCCATAGTCCAGCCCTTGACCGCAGTGGTCACGAGGCACCGCAAACCCAGAGCCCTCAGTATGTCCCCCTAGCGGAGTTGATGGCTATGTTGGAAAAGGTTCTGCTGCGTGGGACCTCTAACCAGTCACAAGTAAGGAAGCGAGCTCCACCCAGGTGTCTTGAGAACAGAGTTGACGGGTTCACTGACATGCCATGCATTATTTGCAAAGATGACAGTCACAGTGCTTTCTCTCATTGCCGGGAGAAGAGGCTTTGCTTCAAGTGCTATGCTCCAGGCCATTCACGTCGTGACTGTCCAGCGAGGAGGACCACTCCACAGCCTCAGGAAAACTGACCGATCTGCACACAGGGGAGGACCGTGCAGATCAGCTAATTGAACCTCCAACAAGTTATGAAAAGCCCGACATGCTTGATATTGAATCCCTCTATGAGTCGCACAGCAGTTATAGTGGCAGTACAGTAGTCTCATCCAAGAAACTGATCTTTCAGGGATCCCAGAGAATAGCAGAGACTGATAGCCTGTTCTACACGCCTGTACTTGTAAAGAATGGCCCCACTTTCAAAGCACTGTTAGACAGCGGGTCAATGGCCTGTACAATAAGTGAGTCTGCTGTTGAGTCCCTGCTGCAGCAATGCCCGGACATGACAAAGGACACAGCTGATGGTTATGTCATTGTAGGCTGCGGTGGACACCGCGTTTCCCCCAAAGACATGTATAACCTTGATATTACCGTTTACGGATGCAAGATGATCGTTCCGGTAATGGTTGTACCTGGCCAAACAGAAGCAATGATCCTTGGCAGCAATGCTATCAAGCATATCCTAACTCAACTGAAGAGCACTGACGGCTACTGGAGGCTTGTTTCCTCGCCCGACAATGGTCAGACTGATGACCACTGCCAATTCTTGTCACTACTGTCCAACACAGAGAGATGGAGAGGTGAATGCATTCCAGATAAGGTGGGAACAGTGAAAGTCAAAAGTTGTGTAACACTGAAACCACAGAGTGAGCACCTTGTCTGGGGCAAGTTACCTGAGTCAGCTGTGATGTCAGTAGGCAGTACCGTGGTCGTTGAGCCGACCCAGTCTAAAGCCAGACCCAAACAAATCCTTATTGGAATTACTCCACTTTGGGGAGATAGATGGGTGCCCATTAAAGTCATTAACCCTACAGACAGAACTGTGGTGTTGAGAAGGAACGCCAAGATCGCAGATGTGTCCCCCTGTATCGCAGTGGAGGACCTACCCAAAGCAGAGGAAGTCAAGTGCAACATGCAGTGTGTGCAGAGCGAAGATGTGCATCCAAGGTCAGAAGAGGACATGGTGCGTGCACTGGAGACTCTGGGCCTGCAAGACATTGATCTGAAGTCATGCGAAGTGTCACTGCAGTGGAAAGACAAGCTTGTTCACATTATTGAAGAATATGAGTCAATCTTCTCCAGACACAAGATGGACTGCGGAGAGGCCAAAGAGGTTGTGCATCGCATCCACCTTGTTGATGACAAGCCGTTCCGTCTACCATACAGGCGCATACCACCAAGCCAGTATGAGAAACTGAGAACGACTCTGAATGAGATGGAGGAAAAAGGCATTATTCAAAAGTCGAGCAGTGAATATGCATCTGCACTCGTTCTCGTATGGAAGCGGAATGGAGACCTATGCACTGACTTCAGATGGCTCAACGCAAGAACTGTGAAGGATGCCTACCCACTGCCGCACCAAGCAGATGCTCTAGTCGCACTCGGTGGAAATGCTCTATTCTCCACGATGGACCTGACATCAGGCTTCTATAATGTCCCGTTGCACCCTGATGACAAGAAGTATACAGCATTCTCATCACCCTTTGGACTTCATGAATATAATCGTCTCCCTCAGGGCCTATGCAACAGTCCAGCTACCTTCATGAGGATGATGATGTCAATATTCGGTGACGAGAATTTCACGAGCCTGTTGTGTGATCTCGACGATCTGATGGTATTTGCACCTACAGAAGAAGTTGCACTCAAACGCCTGCAGATGGTGTTTGCCCGCCTCAAGGAGCACAACCTTAAGCTCGCACCCAAGAAGTGCTTCTTCCTCAGGAAGACTGTGAAATTTCTCGGGCATGTCATCAGTGAAGATGGAGTTCGAACAGACCCTGAGAAAGTCAGAGCCATAAACGACCTACAAGTCGCAGACGTCATGGAATCCGATGGTAAAACACCTTGTCCTAGTAAAATCAGATCGTTTTTAGGCATGGTGATGTACTACCAAAGTTTCATCGAGGCATGTTCTGCGAAGGCTAAACCGCTGTTCAGGCTTACAGCTGAACCTAGTGCTCAGTGCAAGCGCAAGAAAGGTCGCAAAGCTGTGAAGAAAGGAGGTCCTGTGAAGCTGACTCCTGCTGATTGGTCCGACACATGCCAGACCGCGTTTGAGACACTGAAACACGACCTCATGACAAGTGTCACTCTAGCCCACCCAGATTTCAATGCCCCGTTCATTCTGGCTGTTGACGCATCCTTTGATGGGATTGGAGCTGTCCTATCGCAACTTCCGCCTAGTGGAAAGGTAGCCAGACCTGTCGCCTTTGCGAGTAGAACGCTCTCTCGTTCCCAGCTAAACTACCCTGCGCACCGACTTGAATTTCTTGCCTTGAAATGGGCAGTATGCGACAAATTTAGCCACTGATTGAAAGGCAGACACTTCACCACATGGACTGACAATAACCCCTTGACATATATTCTGACCAAACCCAGACTTGACGCGTGTGAACAGCGGTGGGTGGCAAAGCTCGCTGCTTATGACTTCGACTTGAAGTACATTCCCGGCCCAAAGAATATCGTAGCCGACGCATTGAGTCGTGAGCCATTTGTCCAGTCGTGTGTGGGTCATCGCCTTGTCACTGAACCTTATGCCTCACTGTTGGAACAAGTCAACGGTGTGAATGACAGAACTGTGCAAGAGGTGTTCAGAGTGTCCAACAACTGTCAGGCTGTTGTGGACGAAGGCGGTGAGACATCAGACGGGCCAGTGCAAGAGGCAATTTCACCGAACACAAGAGGCTCAGTTGCGTCAGAGGAAGTCGCTGCCATCTTTAGTGCTCAGTCCACTGGAGGTGTGAGTCACATGATTGGGGCAGACGCTGCCTTCAATCTTCTACAGAAGGAAGACCAGTCCACTGCACTCCCTCAGAGTCAGCTTGTTGGTCAACAGGAGCAAGACAAGACAGTAGGCAGGGCCATGTACTTTGTACAGAGACACAAGAGACCTACCAGGCATGAACGAGCTGTTGAGTCACATAGTGTGATCAAACTTCTAAAGCATTGGAGTAGACTGATCATACAGAATGGCATGCTGTACAAGATAAGAAAGGATCCCCAGATGAACAAGAAGATCCTCCAATTCATAGTACCAGACTCTTTAAAGCACCACCAAGGCCAGCATTGAACCTTGTCTCTGGTGAGGCAACGATTCTTCTGGAGTGGCATGGAACGGGATGTTGTGAACTATGTTCAGTCTTGTCAGCGCTGCGTAGTAGGGAAGACACCCGAGCCACACAGCCGTGCGCCTCTCAAGAACATCGTCACCTCTGAGCCTATGGAGTTGGTCTGCATAAACTTTTGGACTGCTGAGCAAGGGAACAAGTCTGTGGATGTTCTAGTTGTGACCGATCACTTCTCCAAGATGGCACACGCCTTCCCATGCAAGAATCAGACTGCCAGGCAAGTCGCTCGTCGTCTCTGGAATGACTTCTTTCTAATTTATGGCTTTCCTCGGCGCATCCATTCGGACCAGGGAGCCAATTTTGAGAGCAAGCTGATTAAGGAGCTTCTAGAGATGGCTGGGGTACAGAAGTCCCATACGACTCCGTATCACCCCATGGGAAATGGTGTCACAGAGCGTTTTAACAGGACCCTGGGAGATATGATCAGGTCTCTTCCCCTTCAGTCCAAAGCAAAGTGGCCACAAATGCTGCAGCAACTTACCTTCTGCTACAACTGCGCAGAGCATGAGACAACAGGGTTTGCACCCTTCTACTTAATGTTTGGAAGAATCCCTCGTCTCCCTGTCGACGTCATGTTTCAACATGCTCTCACCAATGACGCTGTTGTCAGTCACTCAGATTTTGTGTCCCAACTGAAGAAGGATCTGAATGAAGCTGCTCAGATTGTGCAGAGGAACAGTCTCAGGGAACAGACTCGCCACGCCAAGTTGTACAACCGCAAAGTCAAGGGCTCACCCCTCGTCGTTGGAGACAGAGTGCTAATTGCCAACAGAGGTGTGCCAGGAAAACGCAAGGTTGCAGACAAATGGGAGTCGACCCCTTATGAAGTCATCTCAGTCAGACCTGAACTCAATGTCTACAGAGTCAAGGATTGCCTGACAGGCAGAGAGAGAGTCGTTCACCGGAATCTACTACTCTCTGTTAGTTTCCTGCCATGTGACAGAGACCTGGACAATGTCTCTGGGCACTCTGAATGTGACGCTGCTGCACATGGAAGTAATGTATGTCCTGACGTGCCTGATTTGGTGGAAGACAGTGATGTTCGTACAGTCAACTGGCTGATGCGGACAGGTGAAGAGGAAGTCCATTCAGAAGAGGAAGTCCATTCTGAAGAGGAGGATGACTCGTTTGACCGGAGGTCTGATGCTGCTCAGTCCGACTCTCTCTCAGTCACCGCGTCCAGTCAGGACAGTCAGCGAGTCCCTGAAGATGTTGACTATGCTGCTGTTAATGGTGCGGAAGGCTCACCACAGTGCTCTGAAGATATAGTCACTGACACAGAAGTTGCCCCTCCCGTAACTGTCCATCCAGATGTGACCCCTTTGGACACTGACTCTACTGACATGTCCCCTCCTGACAATATCCCCACAGACGTTGCTTCTCCTGACAAAGACCCTCAACAAGACATTGACTCCCCGGACACTGATGCTCCTGAGACAGCCATTCTTGACACTGAGGTTCTGAACAGTGACATTCCAGGCCCTTTAGCTCAAGCAATTTGCACACAGCCTGGCCGTTATGGTCTCAGGGATCGTAGTCTCATGAACCCTACACAACGCCTTATTTGTCAAATGAATAAGCAAGTAGTAGATGAGGATTCTGCGTCCACAGTATCAGTTAGTGCCTTGTTTAAGTTCTTTAGAGATGCAATTTCAGTTTGAGTTCTGAAAGTATTTGACCAAAGAAGAGTCTAAGTAGAATTTGAAGCTACAGGAACAACATATTGCATTTCAGAGGTGTAACAGGCATCTCTGAGTCTGTGTTTAGTTAGGAGATTGATCACCTTCTTTCTTTCCACACTCCTTTTTGAGAGAGTTTTAGAACTGACATGCACGCCAGTTTTGTTCCTAGTAATGCACTTATTATTTTTGTTTTTTGTCTCAAGTTTTGCACTGCACTCCTAAATTTAGCAGAATTTCAGGGGGGTGTATGTAACGGGTATAAGAAATACTTTGATTATTTGAGTGAAATTCCTGCTAAAATATGTATATTGTTTGTTATGCAATGAGAGGTCCAATTGCGCCATCTGCTGGTACCTGAAAGTCTGTAAATATGACCGCAAACCGGAAGCTTATTGGCAGACTTCCTGTTCTCTGCTAATGGTAAGCCACGTTCTGATATTGCTCCGCAAAATATTATATATTACACTAAAGTTTACGTGAGATTTATTGTAAGATACACAGTTATTTAATAGCAGTTGAAATGCTACGTTGTGGAATTTTCGTTTTGAATTGGTAGTTGCTCACGTCAGATGTATTACTATTTTGCACTGAAGTTGATATTATTTTCCCCCTGTAGACATCGAAATCAGCAGAGGTGCTAACCACATATTGTGTGTATGTGCGTTCTGATCACTCATTGCAGCTACCAGTAAAGAACCACATCATCCAATCCAGCCTGTGTGTGGGTTCTTGGCGGGACGGGTACACAGCAGTTACATATATATATATATATATATGTATGTATGTCAATGTCGTCATCTTGGAAGGAAGTGGCTGGTTGCATCAGCTCTGCTCTTTTAATGTCTTTAATGTCCTTTGTTTTCTTTGATGTTTCCCTCTTACACACATGTAAGCAGAGGTGGGTAGAGTAGCCAGAAATTGTACTCAAGTAAGAGTACTGTTACTTTAGAGATTTATTACTCAAGTAAAAGTAACGAGTAGTCACCCAAATATTTACTTGAGTAAAAGTAAAAAGTATGTTGTGAAAAAACTACTCAAGTACTGAGTAACTGATGAGTAACATACACACACACACACACACACATATATATATATATATATATATATATATATATATATATATATATATATATATATATATATATATATATATATATATACATATATATATATATACATATACATTGATATATACAGTATATAATTTATATGTATTTATTTAGCTGTTTTTGTTTACATGTTAAAGATGTTTTAATGAATATACATGCATGTTTAACATATAGATTCCTTTCTTTCATGAAGACAAGAATATAAGTTGGTGTATTACCTGATTCTGATGTCTTGCATTGATTGTAATCAGACAGTAGTGCTGGTAACGTCCACGTTTTCAAATGGAGGAGAAGAAAAGTTCCTCCTTTCTGTCTAATACCACATGAAAGTGGTGGGTTTTTGGCATCTTATTTGTCCAGCTTCCATATTCGTTTTTATACACTTTACAACAAATATATTGGCGTCAAACTCCTTAGCTTGCTAGCTTGTTTGCGCTGGCTTTCGGAGACTCTTGTTTTGAAAGCGCAGGCGCGATGGAGCAGCACTTTTATTGTGAAGACAGGAACTGTGCAGTCAGTCTTTAGGCTTTTGACGGGATGTACGGTTGAAATAAAAAAAAGTATCTTTTTTCCTTCACACTTTTGATTGATTGATTGGAACTTTTATTAGTAGATTGCACAGTACAGTACATTTTCCGTACAATTGACCACTAAATGGTACACCCCAATAAGTTTTTCAACTTGTTTAAGTCAGGTCATGTGACCACCTGGCTCTGTTTGATTGGTCCAACGTCACCAGTGACTGCATCTGATTGGTGGAACGAAGTGAAACGTCACCAGTAAGGCAGGCACTTTGAAGGTCTGTCTGACAGACCAAAACAAACAAAGCGTGCATTAACAGATCGATAAAAATTAGTAGCGAGTAGCGAGCTGAATGTAGATAAAAGTAGCGGAGTAAAAGTAGCGGAGTAAAAGTAGCGTTCCTTCTCTATAAATATACTTAAGTAAAAGTAAAAGTATGTTGCATTAAAACTACTCTTAGAAGTACAATTTATCCCAAAAGTTACTCAAGTAGATGTAACGGAGTAAATGTAGCGCGTTACTACCCACCTCTGCATGTAAGAGGGATGTGTGCTATGGTTATGAGTAGAGATGTCCGATAATATTCGGCAGGCCGATATTATCGGCCGATATATGCGTTAAACTGTAATATCGGAAATTATTGGTATCGTTTTTTTTATTATCGGTATCGGTTTTTATTTATTTATTTTTAATTTCTAATTTTTATTAAATCAACATAAAAAACACAAGATACACTTACAAATAGTGCACCAACCCAAAAAACCTCCCTCCCCCACTCATTCACACAAAAGGGTTGTTTCTTTATGTTATTGATATTATGTTTCGTACATTATATATCAATATATATCAATACAGTCTACAAGGGATACTGTCCGTAAGCGCACATGATTGTGCGTGCTGCTGGTCCACTAATAGTACTAACCTTTAAAAGTTAATTTTACTAATTTTAATTAATTACTAGTTCTATGTAACTGTTTTTATATTGTTTTACTTTATTTTTTATTCAAGAACATGTTTTTAATTTATTTATCTTATTTTATTCTATTATTTTTTTTTAAAAGTACCTTATCTTCACCATACCTGGTTGTCCAAATTAGGCATAATAATGTGTTAATTCCACGACTGTATATATCGGTTGATATCGGTATCGGTAATTAAAGAGTTGGACAATATCGAAATATCGGATATCGGCAAAAAGCCATTATCGGACATCCCTAGTTATGAGTTGTTTATTCCCTTGGCCTCAGTCTGGACCCCCTCTCCAGGGGCCCAGGCTTGGACCGATTTTTTTTTTCCCGCCCCCCGCCCCCCATTGTTTACCTGTTTCTTACCTTTTTTGTAAGGGGCGCCGGAAGTTGGCAGACCTGTCAGCGATCCCGTTCTGTCTCCCTGTAATGTTTGTCTGATCTTGAATGGGATTTCTGATTCTGATTCTGATTGTTATGAATATGTCCAGTAGATGAAGACGTCCCTTATCAATTTCAGCTCTTGTCGCACTTGCTCTAAGGGCAGCGCCGCGCATTTCCATGGTGACAACTTGCTCACCACAGGCCCTGTGAGAGACCCATGCTGGGCTGTGCAAGTTGGATTTAGAATTCAGCGTGTTGCTTATGATTTGCCCCGCAGGTTCATTCGATTTTCTTCCGAAGGAAGACGTGTTTGCTTGTCGAAGCGGCCTCGCAATTAGATGTTCTGTTGTTATTGGCAAAACGGGCCTCTGTCAGGGAGCGTGATGGCTTTGCAGATGCCTCATAAAAAGCTGTACGTGGATGGCTGGCGCGTGTCAAGGCGGGGGCCCACGCCAAACAGGCGATATACTGTAAGATTCGCCTCGTTCTCCCTTGCACTCTCTCTCTCTCTCTCTCTCTCTCTGAACATGCACGATTTCTTCTCACCTGCCCCCATTTTGTTTCTATCGCTGTTCTTTTCAAAGTGCGGCGACGGTTGTGTGTGAGGAATTAGAGTGCACACCGAGTGAGCATGCACATAATAAAACAGTGGGAGGCGGGAGAACGACTCGCGGCTCACTCGTCAGTTAGATATGTGCTCAACAACTTAGGATGGCAAAACATGAATTGCGTTGTGATGTTTTACTGCTTGGATTGGAATCGAGAGTGTTTTAGATAAGAGCGGGTCTGAAATCAGCAAGGAGCATTGGACATGCATGGAATGGTTCATCTGAGGTTGTCGTGGAGATACAGACGTCAGTAGGAATTACTACCTTCCACAGTTAAACCGATACGGTACCTCGGAATCGATGCCGGTACTCGACGGTACCAATTGTTGGTACTTTAGAGCAGGGGTAGGTAACCTATGGCTCTCGAGCCAGATGTGGCTCTTTTGATGACTGCATCTGGCTCACAGATAAATCTTAGCTGACATTGCTTAACACAATAAGTAGTGAATATTTCATCCAACGCCCTTGACACGAATTTCTTAGAGATGATGGACGGCTGGGCAGTGCCCGAAGAGCTGCAGCCTGCCACCGTAGCCCCCACTCCCTCCCCTCTGTTGCAAGTCTTGAGTTGTATGTTGTAATATGTATATGTGCTTTGCTCTGGAGCTGTTTTGTGACCCTGTACACTGTTTGTTTGTCTAATCAAGCACGGGTTTGTGCTGAAAACAAAGTTTTGTTGTACTTGGGCAATAACAATAAAGACCTACCTACCTACCTACCTACCTAATTATGCTGGTAATCAGTGTCAAAATATAAAACATTCTCATGCATTTATATCCATCCATCCGTTTTCTACCGCACCTGTTCAAGAAGTCGCATTAATGATAAGAAGTATTTTATTTATTATTGGTTAGCTACAGAATAACAATGTTATTAAAAATAATAAGAGACCTATTATACTCTAAAAATGTTGGTCTTACTAAAAAATGCACGCATTTAGTTACATTCAGTGTTAAAAAATATTATATGGCTCTCACGGAAATACATTTTAAAATATTTGGGTTTTTTCCTTCTCTTTTTTTTTTCCTTTTTTTTTTTTTTTTTTCTTTTTTTTTAGATAAGATAAATAAATCTTTTCTTGGATAAAAAAGAAAGTAAAACAATATAAAAATAATTACATAAAAAAAAAGATAGTAATTAAATGAAAATGTTAGTGGACCAGCAGCACAAACAATCAAGTGTGCTTCAGGGACCGTGTCCCTTGCAGAAGTGTTGTCGATGTTGTGGGAACCAGAATATTGGTAGCAGAAAGAAACAACCCCTTTTGTGTGAGTGGGTGTGTATGAGTGTGAATGGGGGAGGGAGGGTTTTTTTTGGGTTCATGCACTAGTTGAAAGTGTATCGTGTGTTTTTTTCTATGTTGATTTAATTAAAAAAATATTTAAAAAAAAATTAAAAAAATAAAAATACAAAAATAAAAAAATATTTGGGTTTCATGGCTCTCTCAGCCAAAAAGGTTCCCGACCCCTGCTTTAGAGTGTCCAACACTCAATCATATTTTTTTTGTCATAGTTCACATTTAACATTGATAACTGTGCTGTCGAGTTGTTATTTCTTGTTTTCCTTGCAAGTATGCATTAATTTCAGTCTGTCCCAAGAATGTCGCTGTGGTCAGGGAGTAGTCTTTGACATTAAGTTGAACGTCTTTGTCAGTCCCTACAAAGTAAGAATGGGACTGTTTCTTAAATAAATCTAAAGTGTTGGGTTGATTGGTTCAGACCATAGGTGCAGAGGTCACTGGGGGTGAGGGGAGCATACGATGACAAACTTCGCCAGTAAAAAAAAAAAAAAAGAGGATTCATGTTCTGTTCTTTAGATAGATTTGCGTGCTACGCCAATGGTGCGTTCAAGGTGTACACAAATGTTGGGATTTTAATTGAAGTATTAAAGCACTGCGCCTGTACAAGTAGAGGTCTACTATGACAGTGACAGAACAGCTACTACTACAGGGAAATAATGAAAAAGCATATTGACATACATTACATACACATATATATACCAGTGTTTCCCACACATTCATTTATTTGTGGCGGCCCGCCACGAAAGAATTACGTCCGCCACAAATGGATTTTTCGGCTTTTGACTCGGTCGACCGCTCATAAAAGCAATGGGACTGTCTGTGAATGTTGCTTGTAGTTACACCTCAGGTGCAGTAGGTGGCGGTAGCCTACTATGCACTATGCAATAGCTAACGCTTGCTAGCGTGGTAGCATTGCTTCATTTTTACAGGTGTTATAGGTAGATAGTAGTGATGGGTCCGGCAACACCGATGCATCGGCACATGCGTCGAGCTCATAGAGCGAAACCCTGTGTCGGTGCGCGTACCGCTTTTAGAAAGTCACGTGACCGATCATGAGCTGTTTTGGTCACGTGACCGATACGCAAACTGACGCCTCCTCTGTGCCCTGTGAGCGGCTCTTTTCTACAGCCGGAGAAATAATAACTAAGAAGAGAAAAAAAGCGTCTAAAATTGAATACGTTGGAAAAACTTTTTTTTTTTTAATAAAAATGTGTAAAAATAAATAAATAATAATTTCCAGGTCTACAAGCATCCTCATTCACAACACGTTCTCTTAGATTTCCATGTTATGATACATGTTCACATTATTTATTGACTGTATCTAAAAAAGACAAAAAATATATTTTTATTTAAATGAAGTTATGAAATAATCCTAAATGAAATACAATGACTTGGTTTATATTATTGTATATACTAGGTCAGTGGTTCTCAACCTTTTTTCAGCAATGTACCCCCTGTGATTTTTTTTTAAATTCAAGTACCCCCTAATCAGAGCAAAGCATTTTTGGTTGAAAAAAAAAGATACAAAAGTAAAATACAGCACTATGTCATCAGTTTCTGATTTATTAAATTGTATAACAGTGCAAAATATTGCTCATTTGTAGTGGTCTTTCTTGAACTATTTGGAAAAAAAAGATATAAAAATAACTAAAAACTTGTTGAAAAATAAACAAGTGATTCAATTATAAATAAAGATTTCTACACCTAGAAGTAATAATCAACTTAAAGTGCCCTCTTTGGGGATTGTATTAGAGATCCATCTGGATTCATGAACTTAATTCTAAACATTTCTTCACAAAAAAAATAAATCTTTAACATCAATATTTATGGAACATGTCCACAAAAAATCTAGCTGTCAACACTGAATATTGCAAAGTTAAATTTCTTTTCACAGTTCTTTTTGACAGACATTTTAGTGACAAACCTGAGCTTGTGCTTCACTGAGTTTATGAACTTACATTCATATTTTGTTGAAGTATTATTCAATAAATATATAAAGGATTTTTGAATTGTTGCTATTTTTAGAATATTTAAAAAAAATCTCACGTACCCCTTGGCATACCTTCAAGTACCCCCAGGGGTTCGCGTACCCCCATTAGAGAACAACTGTACTAGGTCATAAAATCAGTGTCAGTTGAGTCGGTCCATAGGTTGCCTGTAGGGATTTTTAATGTCCAGCAGATGTCATTATTTAGTGACACAGTATCGACACAGTATCAATACAGTTTTGCAATGTGTCAAAACGCTTCATGACGCCTCATCAACCCATCACTAGTAGATAGGTTATAGCTGCATCGCTCGCGGCTCGTCATATATTTAACGTTAATCCGTGATTTCACCGAGCGTTTCACTGACGGTGAGCAGCCTGACGCTGCTTCATTAACACCGCCGCTGTTTGACTCGTGGCCCGGGGCAGACGCTCGTAGTAACAGTCACGTGTTACAATACCGACGAGCTAACGTGTCCAGGTTATAACCATGTTGTCAATAAACACACATGGACTGAAGCTAAATTGTCCACTGTCCACTGCAGCATGTGAATGCAATGAAAATTATTAAAATCTGAGCCAACCAGCTGTTAAAATGTTGTCCAGGTTAATGTTTTGGCCATTAAAGACCATTCATTTCAAGATTTCAACTGTGATTGGGCTTTAAACAGGTGGCTGACCTGTTCAGATGAGTGTAACTGCTACTGGTCAAATAATGTGAAATAGCATTTAATTTTACATGTATGCAATGCCATTTAAATGCAATTATAGATAATAATAATAATAATAATAATAATAAATACTGTGTAGTGTTGTAAATAGTCAACGGGAAGGATTCTATTAAGATATAAGCCATGAGCACTACACAGCCAGAAAAAAACCTAGGCAGGACAAGTACAAATATTGGGGCAAGTAGATTTGAGAAGTCAGGCAAGTAGAAAAAAACCTTAACGTTGAACCCTGCATGTGTTGAGCTGCTGCCGCTTAAGGTTAGACGGCACTGTACATAGAGCGGTTCTGCTCGTTAGTAATACATTCTAATGTTGGATGTTCACTCCTTCACACAGATGAGTATAGAAAAATATTTTCAACGGCCGAAAAGGGCTCGACTTGGAGAGGAGGTAGGCCTACAGTTCGGACCACAGGTGCGACCTGTTCAGCAGCAGCAGCAGGAGGAGGAGGAGGAGGAGGTTGACTGACTGTGGCAGGACACCTCTGCCTCTGTTTCACTTCATGTTGCTGGTAAATAATATGGTTGTAGTAGTAGGCTAAAGTTAAATTATTTAGTATTCACTAATTAAAGGGGCAGAGCTTTAAGAGACATTTTAGCTTTTATATTTTATAAGATATATTTTTTGTAAGAACCACAATTAATAAATATATTTCAGTGAATCACTAATTGTTCAAATCTGTATTGTCATGTCTGTATTATCATGTTTTGTTTTGAGTCATGTTTTGTTTAGTTTCTGTCTTTTCACTCCCTTGTCTGGTCACCATAGCAACCATTAGTTTTCACCTGTCACGTCACGCACCTGTTTCACGTCTTGAGTCACGCACCTGTTTTCGTTAATCATGTCTGTAGTATTTAAGTTCAGTGTTTTTCAGTTTGTCTTTCTGACGACCTCGCACCCCATATATGCTTCTTCGCACCACATTTATGCTCTGTCCATTCCTCTATGATCCTGCTTCATGTCCCTTGTCACAGTAAGTTTTGGTTCCATGTTTATAGTCTTTTTGTTTTTTATAGTTTATTCTCCGCCACTGTGCGCGCTTTCATTTATTCCTTTTTTTGATAAATATAAATAAATCATGTACCTCCATTCCCGTCTCGCCCGTGCCAACTTTCCGTTGCATCCTGGAAAAGCAAACACCCCGGACCAAGTCCTGACAGTAGGTCGTCAGCAGACCCGCTTTTCCGCACCTGAGTTGGACATTTTCGACGAGGCTTCTTGGGCGGTCCTGTGCGCGATGGAGGAGGAAACGCGGCGCTACTCCTCCATGGAGTATAGAGACTTCATTTGGTCCCAGGACGACACAGCGTCACCTCAGCCACGGAAGCGCCGCCAAAGACAAAGGACGTCAGGAAGAACTTCCGCGAGCCTGCAGGACACGCCGCTCCCACATGCCCCTCCCACATGCCCCTCCCCCTCCGGGCGGAAGCAAGCAGCAGCCAGCCCGGCTTCGCCCTGATGACGTCAAAAACCAGGATTTTTTTTTTCTGAATTATTTTTCTTTTGATTCCCCGCTCCCCAGGACTCAAGCCACACCCAAGACACAAAACAATTTTTTTTCACCCACTCAATCCCAGATACAAGAAAGACAATTTGGACAATTTAATGGGGAAGTTTCTGCCCTCCTCCGCCCACCCCTACAGAGAGTTCCAGACCGCAGGGAGCGCGTCTGGTATCCGCCCCTTGAGGGGGGGAGCTGGGGTCGGGAGCTGTGTTGGTGGGGTGGCTCGGCATCACCATGCCAAGCCACAGCCTCCCTCACGGCCGCCACCACCAGTCTACCGACCTGTCAAGCCACAGCCTCCAGCACGACCGCCCTCACCAGTCTTCCGACCCGTCAAGCCACAGCCTCCAGCACGACCGCCCTCACCAGTCTTTTACCATGCCAAGCCGCAACCCCCAGCTAGACCACCTCCACCTGCACCAAGGCTAGCACCAGTAGCTGCACCACGGCTAGCGCCAAGGCTAGCACCAGAGCCACGGCTAGCACCTGTCGTTGCTCCACGGCTAGCACCAGTAGCTGCACCACGGCTAGCGCCAAGGCTAGCACCAGAGCCACGGCTAGCACCTGTCGCTGCTTCACGGCTAGCACCAGTAGCTGCACCACGGCTAGCACCAGAGCCACGGCTAGCACCTGTCGCTGCTTCACGGCTAGCACCAGTAGCTGCACCACGGCTAGCGCCAAGGCTAGCACCAGAGCCACGGTTAGCACCTGTCGCTGCTCCAAGGCTAGCACCTGTCACAACTCCACGGCTAGCACCTGTCGCCGCACCAAGGCTAGCACCAGCTCCATGTCAAGACCAAGACCCTCCACGCCAAGTCCAAGACCAAGACCCTCCACGCCAAGTCCAAGACCAAGACCCTCCACGCCAAGTCCAAGACCAAGACCCTCCACGCCAAGTCCAAGACCAAGACCCTCCACGCCAAGACCAAGACCCTCCACGCCAAGTCCAAGACCCTCCACGCCAAGTCCAAGACCCTCCACGCCAAGTCTAAGTCCAAGACCCTCCACGCCAAGTCCAAGTCCAAGACCCGCCACGCCAAGACCAAGACCAAGACCCGCCATGCCAAGACCAAGACCAAGACCCGCAATGCCAAGACCAAGACCAGGACCAGGACCCGCCATGCCAAGACCAGGACCAGGACCCGCCATGCCAAGACCAAGACCAAGACCCGCCATGCCAAGACCAAGACCCGCCATGCCAAGACCAAGACCCGCCATGCCAAGACCAAGACCAAGACCCGCCATACCAAGACCAAGACCCGCCATGCCAAGACCAAGACCCACGCCAAGACCAAGACCTAAACCAAGACCCACGCCGAGCTTCGCCGCCTGACGCGCCACGCCGAGCTTCGCCGCCTGACGCGCCACGCCGAACTTCGCCACCTGACTCACCACGCCAAGCCACGCCTGCCACGATGACGACGCGCCTGCCTCCTCGTCGGCCACGGATATGGCCGCTACCTGGTCGCCCGCCACGCCAAGTGCGCCCACCTCCCAGTCGGCCACGAATGTGGGCATTCCCTGGGCGCCCGCCTCGCCTGCTGCAGCGGCGTTCCACTCGCCGCCGCCACCTAACTCTGCCCCGGTGGATACGGGGACACGTGGTCTGGCGACCCACCGCCATGTCCCCCTCCCGCCCTCCCATGACTTTTGTTAAGTTTTTTTTCTTGGACATCTGGTATCTGTCCTTAAGGGAGGGGCTCTGTCATGTCTGTATTATCATGTTTTGTTTTGAGTCATGTTTTGTTTAGTTTCTGTCTTTTCACTCCCTTGTCTGGTCACCATAGCAACCATTAGTTTTCACCTGTCACGTCACGCACCTGTTTCACGTCTTGAGTCACGCACCTGTTTTCGTTAATCATGTCTGTAGTATTTAAGTACAGTGTTTTTCAGTTTGTCTTTCTGACGACCTCGCACCCCATATATGCTTCTTCGCACCACATTTATGCTCTGTCCATTCCTCTATGATCCTGCTTCATGTCCCTTGTCACAGTAAGTTTTGGTTCCATGTTTATAGTCTTTTTTTGTTTTTCATAGTTTATTCTCCGCCACTGTGCGCGCTTTCATTTATTCCTTTTTTTGATAAATATAAATAAATCATGTACCTCCATTCCCGTCTCGCCCGTGCCAACTTTCCATTGCATCCTGGAAAAGCAAACACCCCGGACCAAGTCCTGACATGTATATAAATATGTACATAAAATGTTGTAATTATATTCCAACTCCGCGTTCTTCTTGGTCATCGCCGCTGGCCCCCCCACCCGACCGCCAACCACACCACCACAAATAGATGCCTGTCCTGTGGGAAACACTGTATACTGTATATACATACATATATACATACATACATATATACTAGGGATGTCCGATAATGGCTTTTTGCCGATATCCGATATTCCGAAATTGTCCAACTCTTTAATTACCGATACCGATATCAACCGATATATACAGTCGTGGAATTAAAACATTATTATGCCTAATTTGGACAACCAGGTATGGTGAAGATAAGGTACTTTTTAAAAAAATTAATAAAATAAAAAAAGATAGATAAATTAAACATTTTCTTGAATAAAAAAGAAAGTAAAACAATATAAAAACAGTTACATAGAAACTAGTAATTAATAAAAATTAGTAAAATTAATTGTTAAAGGTTAGTACTATTAGTGGACCAGCAGCACGCACAATCATGTGTGCTTACGGACTGTATCCCTTGCAGACTGTATTGATCTATATTGATATATAATGTAGGAACCAGAATATTAATAACAGAAAGAAACAACCCTTTTGTGTGAATGAGTGTGAATGAGTGTAAATGGGGGAGGAAGGTTTTTTGGGTTGGTGCATTAATTGTAAGTGTATTTTGTGTTTTTTATGTTGATTTAACAAAAAAAAATAAAATTAAAAATAAATAAAATAAAACAAAACCGATACTGATAATAAAAAAATGATACCGATAATTTCCGATACTACATTTTAACGCATTTATCGGCCGATAATATCGGCAGGCCGATATTATCGAACATCTCTAATGTATACACATATATACATATATATATATATGTATGTGTGGGGAAAAAAAATCACAAGACTATTTCATCTCTACAGGCCTGTTTCATGAGGGGGGTACCCTCAATCGTCAGGAGAAAAAAAAAAAAAAAAAAAAAAAATCTCCTGACGATTGAGGGTACCCCCCTCATGAAACAGGCCTGTAGAGATGAAATAGTCTTGTGATTTTTTTTCCCCACACATACATATATTGCGCTCTACTACGGTATCGAGCACTATTTTTTGGATAACCTTATTAAGACATATATATATATATATATATATACATACATACATTTATACACATATATACATACATACATGTATACACATATGTACATACATATATGTATACACATATATACTTACATACATACATGTATACACATATATACATACATACATGTATACACATATATACATACATACATACATACATGTATACACACATATACATACATACATACATACATGTATACACATATATACATACATACATACATACAGGTATACACATATATACATACATACATACAGGTATACACATATATACATACATACACATATTCACATATATATACATACATACATGTATACACATATAAACATGCATACACGTATACACATATATACATACATACATACATGTATACACATATATACATACATACATGTATACACATATATACATACATACATACAGGTATACACATATATACATACATACATGTATACACATATATACATACATACACATATTCACATATATATACATATATACATGTATACACATATAAACATGCATACACGTATACACATATATACATACATACATACACGTATACTCATATATATACATACATGCATACACGTATACTCATACATACATATATATATATATATATATATATATATATATATATATATATATATATATATATATATATATATATATGTGTGTATACAAAATGGGAATTCTCATTAATGAACAAAATCAAATATCATAGAGAATGAAAAAACCTGTTTATGACCTTCTAAATACAAAAGTATGTTCTGAAAATAATTAGAGCTATCAAGACAAAAAAATAACACCCTCATACACATTTGTTGTACAATATTGTAGAAATGTTGTAAAATAAGACCAGAGTCTGACCTACTAGTCGGGGTGTTGGGTGTGTGTGTGATCTACTAAGACTGTGCACGATTGATAACAAGTGCAAAAGTAGTGCAGACCGCCCTATTTAAATTAGGTTCTTGCCTCTATACTGCCCCATTTAAATGAGTTTTTTGCGTGTATACCAATCTTTTTTGGGCGATATACTGTGGAAGTGTGATCTAGTAAACATAACCTATTTTAATTACGCTCTGGGAGGCGCTGCTGTGTTGTGATGGTGCGTCTGGAATGATCCTGAAATGCATGCAAGAATGCATGAACATGCATTTTGCCAGATTGTTTATTTTTATTTAGGACAATCATTAATAAAACATCTCTGATATGAAAAAAAAAACAAATGCCATTTAAACAAACGCGAGCAGACACCAGAACAAATCAAAATAATTTCATTTAATCAGCCTATTTAGTCATCCAGCAGCTACAAAACTATTAAATTAGAGTGCTGTATAGAAGATATGTCTATTTCTGACACATATACGTAGGACGGAGGATTCTTTGCAACGCTTTTCTCACAGCCATTTCAAACATGCTAATTATAGATGCAAAACAGCTCTCCCAAAACAGTTTCAATCTTGATAAATCACATTGTAAGTGCTAAATAAATGAAAGCGCATCTCCTCCTCCCTACAACGTACGTGTGTCACCATTGGTATAACTGGTGGACCCAAATGCAGAAATGACAGACAGAATCCAAGGGTTTTTATTGAAAAACCAAGAGGGGAAGGAGGGAGCTTGTAGATCTTGGCTTTTGTGGTCCAGGAGAGCATGCTGAGTCAGGCACACACTGTAGATCTGACAAGTGGAGTCCAAACATATATAGGCTGCAGGTGATGAGTTGATGGCAGGCAGGTGAGTTGATTAGCCAACTGGGATCAGCCGTGCCAGGCTGAGAGCTGGAGTTAAGCCTACATTCAAAACACGCCCACTCTCACAAAGACCCACACAGAGACTGTGACAAGGTGTTCTAATCAACAACATATATTCTGAATGTACACGAAGGCAGACACGGTAAATGGATTGTGCTCTCTATTTTGCTGATTCAAGAGACGCAATCCTCTGTGCATGAGCTTAGTAGATGAGCTTTGTGTGCGCTATCAAGTTTGCATGTGTTTTAGTACAACAAACGCCATGAGTGGATCTGCACCTGACATCCACTGTAATGATATCAAGTACAGGAGCGTATCTAGTCGATACTACTATGATTATGTCGATATTTTTTAGGATCACAACATCTTCTTTCGGTTTTTTAAATGTATATTATGTTTATAAACTCAGGAAATATGTCCCTGGACACATGAGGACTTTGAATATGACCAATGTGTGATCCTGTAACAACTTGGTATCGGATTGATACTCAAATGTGTGGTATCATCCAAAATTAATGTCAAGTATCAAACAACAGAAGAATAAGTGATTATTACATTTTTTTTTTTTTTTTTTTTTTTTTTTTTTTTTGTCCTGTCCAGCTTCTCAGGCAAATCATATAGTTGATGTAGATGCCCATGTCGGCTGTTCAGATTTACTTTACAAAAGAGAAGTGTAGGATACTTCTCTTGTTGCCTTATTTGTATTTGACTTTATTAAATGTATTTATATTATCATTTAGTGCAGCCGGGCCGGAGCAGGAGGGGATAGAAAGAGAGAAAAAAAGAAGACAGAGGGGGAAATTGTGGGGACAAGAGGGGGATTAGACAGAGAGACAAAAACAACAACAGCAAACAACAACAACAACAACAATAGAGCAACATCAGCAAATATGACATGTACAAATATGATGGTAAAAGTAATAGCAAATAAGCAGTTAGCGAAAAATAAAAAATAATACAGAAATGACAATGAGCATTATTACACTACAAATGGATCAATACAAATACCAATAGAAATAGCGCTATTGATAATGAACAATACCAATAATTTACCTTTATTATCAACAATACAGTTGTTTAAATGCAACAATACATATACGTAATGATAACTTGAGATACGAAAGAATGCAGAAAAATGGAGGGGGAGAAAGAGAAGCAACCTACATTAACCTTGTAGATTGTTATAGTCACAATAGGTTAAGCTTTGTCAGTGTGCCATGTGTTACACCCAGTTTACCCTAGGGCAACAACGTTAATATATGTTTGATGAAACGTGATTATGTGCATGAGTGTAAGTATGCATATGTACTTGTATATGTACAGAATGTGTATATGTGTTTGTACAATGAATGTATATGTACAGAATGTGTATATGTGTTTGTACAGTGAATGTATATGTACAGTATGTGTATGTGTATGTTTGTATATTGAATGTGCGTGTGGATGTACGAACATTAGGTAGGTAAATATGTACTGTATTTGTGTATGTATGTGGGAGCGTAGGTACCTATGTACGTATGTGAGCATATGTGAATTTGCATGTACAATACATTCGACTCCCAGAGTGCGTGGGAGCCAGAGCACGGCCCCATCACCCCCGAGAGCCCAACCCACAAACAGGAGGCGTGGTGCCCAGGGAACCAGGGACCACCGCCCCCACGCAGCCAAGCCGGCCAGCGACAGGAACCCCAGAGCCCGACCCACCGTACCGCCCACAAGGGCCAGCAGCAGGCCGCAGACAGACGCACCCGGCAGAGGACAGGGCACGAGAAAAGCAGGGGACAGCCAGACCCCAAGCCAGCGAGAGACCACACCCCACACGGGCAGAAAGGCGAGACGCCCCGCCCGAGGGACCCAGAGACTCCCCGCAACCGGACGGGAAGACCGCCCCCGCCCCACCGGCAACCGGGCCCCCACGAGCCCACCCCCCACCCCCGGAGAGCGCGGCGAGGCCAGCCCCCGGCCACCCCACCCAAACCGGCCGCCGCAGGACCACCCAGGCACAGGGCCACGGGAACCACCCACCCCACCCGCAGGGACCCCAACGATGGAGATGGAACAACCAGCAACCGCCCCGCCGAGCCCCCCCCCTAAGGGAGGGGGAAATTAAAAAATAATATTAATAAAATATATTAAAAAATAAATAAATAAATTAATAAATTAATTAATTAATTAAAAAAAAAAAGAATTAAAAGAAGATCACAGACATGCTGACAAACAAGGTCACTACCCCAGCAACTGGCCGACTCGCAGCACCTCGGAATACCTTGCAGCACCAAGCTACCACAATAGACGCAGGGACTAGGCCCAACAGGCCCCAACCAAGACGGGCACCCGGAAGGGATGGACAGCGGGACCCAGGATTATTACATTTTAACAAAAGTGTATATAGAACATGTTCAACGAGAAAGTAAGCAGATATTAACAGTAAATGAACAAGTCGATTAATAATTCATTTTCTACCACTTGTCCTTAATAATTTTGACAAAGTAATAGAATGGAAAATGACACAATATGTTACTGCATATATCAGCAGCTAATAGGAAACTTTGTTTGCTTACTTACTACTAAAAGACAAGTTGTCTTGTATGTTCACTATTTTATTTAAGGACTAAATTGCAATAGGAAACATATTTAATGTACCCTAAGATTTGTTGTTAAAATAAAGCCAATAATGCAATTTTTTGTGGTCCCCTTTATTTAGAAAAGTATCGAAAAGTACCGAAAAGTATCAAAATAATTTTGGCACCGGTACCGGCACAACACTACTGTACAGTAATATAGACTCTTACACACACAGTTCTTCAGCACAACCACAAACCTGTAAAAAATACTGTATCGTGTTTAATGATGATTGTCTGCAGTGCAGTACATTAAGTTCATTTAGCCATTGTTATACTTAAAAATCTTCATTACAGCCAAAAACACCTACAAATGTGCTTAAATATATATATTTTTTTACTCATAATTGGCCATAGTCAAACACGAAACTGTGATGTGATATGTATTTTTTAAATATATTTTTAAAAAAGAGAAGCCACACAAATTGTGACAAGGGGTGACTATAATCCCCGAGTACTGAATCCAGTACTTTTTCGGCACAGACAAAATCCGATTCACGTAAAATCCAATGGCCAAACAACCTCGAGTTAATGTTGCAATTTTAAAGCCAATAAAACATTTACCTAAAGAAAACCCTCCAACGTATTTTAAGTAAGGCTCCACTTTTCCAAAAATGTGCCTGCTTGCTGCTGATATACAATGACTTTGCTATCGACATGCTACCGATTAGTATTAGCAATTTTAACTTTTTAATTTCAACACCTTCAAATTTGCTTATGAAAACTACAACTAAGATGCATGTTACAATCAAACGGCTGGTGCGCAATAAAGACAATATTTACAGTATAAACACTTCCTGGGGTGCAACAAAAACAAAACAAAAACTCATTAACTATACTCGCAATTGCAACTTAGTGTCATACCTGCAAAAGATACTCGGGAATGTGATAGCGGTTATTATAGTCAGCTCATTTTTATGTGTTGCAATACAAAATGAGATCATACTATCAAAAACAAATAATATTTATTAGCACAGACAAAAGTACCAACAATTGGTACCGTTGAGAACCGGTGACAATTCCTGTTCAATAGTGAACGGTACTGATCCCTATCCAATTGTGAAATACATTTTAGGCTATATTTTCCATCATTAATTACAACAGTGACTTTTATTGCAAAATGTTAAACTGAAATCAAAGGAACTGTCAACCTCAAACTAGCAAGAGGGTTTGGGGCAGTGCTTATCAAATATTTTTAGGAAAAAGAAAACATTTCGCACCCCCCACTTTTGATTGTGACTATAAATAGTGCAATTTGTCTATACAATTGTTATAACTATACCTCTGCATAACACTGTAAGCTTATTAACATTAAATTAAACAACACACCAGTCTTTTGTCGTCTCCCACCGTGGTTACAGTGAAGCCAAGTGCTACGTACGCTTCATCATATTCCGGTAGGGCAAAAAAAGCGTGTGCCCCGAGGTCACATGCGCCCTCCCTGGGGGCCCGCCCCACTATTTGAGAAGTGCCGGTTTGAGGTGAGTTGCAGCAGCACCACACAGGCTTTGCATGCGTGTCAGAGAAAGACAATTTTATGGGTGACTCAATGACTTACAATGATTTGCTATTCGTGGGTGTTCTCGGAACAGTATCCACACAAATAGCGGGGATCTACTGATGATTAGCATTAGCAATTTTACATGGCGATTTAAAGGCCTCCAAATTTGGTTATGAAAGCAACAACTAAGATGCACGTTACGATCAAATAGCCGCAATACTTACAGTATTACCACTTTTTAGGGTGCAACAAAATATTAGACAGCAAGGACTGAACTGACTGACCAACCCTGGACAAAAAAAAAATCTAAATAAAATTGAAAAAATCTGGCTCTTCACAACGACTCGGCAACAAAGTAAGAATCTTCTGCCCCGAGCAAAGTGCTCGAGTCATTGTTTCCTGTCGGACCTTTTAAACATTGACCCATACAAGCAGCAACAATGGTAGAAATCCCAGCGTGCAAGTTTTATCACGAAACTTGGTCAAACATTTGTATGTAGATATAGTTTGTGCATAAAGATATTTAGTTTGTTTTGTATTGAAATTGCTGACATTGTGATGTATAATAATAATAATAATAATAGTGGATTAGATTTATATAGCGCTTTTTCTAGACACTCAAAGCGCTTCACAGAGAAGTGAGAACCCATCATTCATTCACACCTGGTGGTGGTAAGCTACTTTCGTAGGCACAACTGCACTGGGGTAGACTGACGGAAGCGTGGCTGCCAATTTGCGCCTACAGCCCCTCCAACCATTCACATTCATTCACCGGTGTGAGCGGCACCGGGGGAAAGATTGAAGTGTCCTGCCCAAGGACACAATGGCAGTGATTTTAGGTGGTAAGAGGCGGGGAGCGAACCTGCACCCCTCAGGTTTCTGGCACGGTTGCTCTACCTACTACGCCATGCCGCCCCTGTATGTTATGTTTGTGCTCGTGTTGTTTTTGTCTGAGCGTAACAATCAATTTGACCTGTAGAGGGCGACAATGCGAATAGTGATAAGTCATACAATGTTTGGTGTGTGAATGTTGTGTAATTTATACATGTGTAAACATTTGTAGTTTATTGTGTGGATATAGTAAGACTTAACCTTTTATTTTATTTATGTAAAATACAAAATGGACATTATTTATGTAAAATACACAACAAACATTATAATTTTGTTATGTTAATTTTTTGTTTATATTTACAGTCTTACAAACAAGAAAACAACCAAAGAAGGAAAATAATTAGTTTGAAAGCTGATGCGTTTACTTTGCAATTAAGTAAACGCGATCTTAAAAAAAATATAACCTGCGGAAGCATTCACATTTCGATGTCCGGCCCTTGAGTCCTTGGGCTCTTGAAACTGCGGCCTACTTCATTATGTAGTTGAACAGCCCTGCCATAAACTATACACTACTGCCATCAGTTATCATAATCAACTCACTTTTAATTGTTGCAAAAAACAGATTGTATCATCAAAAACAAATCATATTTATTAACACACACAAAAGTACAGAAAATTGATACTGTTGACCAGAGGTGTGAACGATCCCCATCCCAACACAGTATGTATTTAGGATTCTAAAGCAAGGTGCTTAGCATCAGAATCTGATTTTCCATACTAAAGTGTGCTAACAGGAGGAATTAGCAGCAAATGAAACCACAAGAGAGTCCCAACTCATCTAACTGTCAAGACGTGATTATAGACCTGGTGTCGTGGGAGTATATGTGCTTATTGAATTATACCAAAATTAAACCATTAGTGGAGAGGAATTCATCTAACCTGCTGGAAACCTCAACGTGACTGCGCTCGTACGTTTCAAATCATCACAGGTTACTTGAAGGTCAAGTTGAGGGGTCGGCAACCCAAAATGTTAAAAGAGCCATACTGGACCAAAAATACAAAAAATAAGTGTGAAGTGAATTATATTTATGTAGCGCTTTTCTTGAGTGACTCAAAGTGCTTTACATAGTGAAAATCTGTCTGGAGCCACAAAATATGAAAAGCCTTATATAAGTGTTATAATGGAGGCAACACATGATGTAAGTGTCTATATAAGCTATATTAGCCTACTATCAAAATGACTGTTTGTCGCAGGCTGACGCAAATCTCCGTTGACAGAAAGGTTGAAATGTAATATTTATTCTACACATTTTTACAACATTGGAAAACATTACTAAAACGGAGGCTTTTCAGAGGGTAATATAACTCCTGGAAATTACTGGCTTAGAATGGCCAAAGGTAAAGATGTGTCCGTCCAAGTTGAAGGAAACCCATCCATCCATCCATTTCCTACCGCTTATTCCCTTTGGGGTCGCGGGGGGCGCTGGAGCCTATCTCAGCTACAATCGGGCGGAAGGCGGGGTACACCCTGGACAAGTCGCCACCTCATCGCAGGGCCAAGTTGAAGGAAACGCAAACTACAAATAAAATGACCTCAAATATTCCTAAAATACGAGGCGTAATGATGCATAATGTACATACAGCTAGGATAAATGGCATGTTAGCATCGATTAGCTTGCAGTCATGCAGTGACCAAATATGTCTGATTAGCACTCCACACAAGTCAATACCATCAACAAAGCTCACCTTTGTGGATTCACGCACAGCATAAAACGTTTGATGGACAAATAGAGACAAAGAAGGAGTGGCACGAAACACGTCTTTCTGTGGCAGCATCAAGGAAAGTTGTACGTTTAAACAAACTATGATGCGTTCAAGGACTTCCAAAATTAGTAGGACAAAATGGCGCGCACCAAATACTCTCATCAGTGAAGCATGTTTAATGTAAAGTGGGATTTCGAACAATTAGCAAGGTGTGTATCGTGTTTGTCCTCCTACAGAAACCATATTAGAACAACAACTTTTTTTTTTTCCTCATCTTTTTCCATTTTCATACATTTTTGAAAAAGCTCCAGGGAGCCACTAGGGCAGCGCTAAAGAGCCAATTGTGGCTCGAGAGCCGCGCGTTGCAAGAGGCAATTCCTGAAGGAATTGCGTGTGAATGCTCCAATGCTGACGTTGAACTGAAATGCTGACAAAATGTAGTATGAATGTAAGAATAGTTTGAATGATGGAATGGTTTGAATGTTGAAGAGCTGACGCTGAACTGAAATGCTAATGGAATGTAGAATGAAGGTAGAAATGGTTCAAATGTTGAAATCGTTTGAACGCTGAAATGGTTTGAATGTTGGAATGGTTTGAATGTTGGAGAGTTTGAATTTCCAGGAAAAGTGGAATTTGGTTTGGAACTTGGGAAGGTGTTAGTTTGAATGTCAAGGATGAGTGGAATGTGTTGATGTTGGAGTGGTTTGAATGGGTTGAAAAATGTGGAGAAGAAGAAGAAGTTTAAAAAGATGCATTTTAGTGTAGAAAACAATAATAATAATATGAAGAAGAATACATAGAAGAAATTTTGGTGTAGAAAACCATTTGTGTGAATACTTTGGAGCATTCACACACTAAACATAAGAAGAAGAAGAATAAATAGATGACTTTTGGTGTAGAAATCCATATGTGTGAATGCTTTGGAGCATTCACACAATAATAATATTAAGAAGAAGAAGAAATAGATGATTTTTGGTGTAGAAAACCATATGTGTGAATGCTTTGGAGCATTCACACACTAAACATAAGAAGAAGAAGAATAAATACAGGGATTTTGGTGTATAAAACCTTAAGTGTGAATACTTTGGAGCATTCACACAATAATAATAATAAGAAGATTAAATAGATGCATTTTGGTGTAGAAATCCATATGTGTGAATACTTTGGAGCATTCACACAATAATAATAATAATAAGAAGAAGAAATAGAGGAATTTTGGTGTAGAAAACCATATGTGTGAATGCTTTGGAGCATTCACACAATAATAATAATAATAAGAAGAATAAATAGAGGAATGTTGGTGTAGAAAACCTTAAGTGTGAATACTTTGGAGCATTCACACAATAATAATAATAATAAGAATAAATAGATTAATTTTGGTGTAGAAATCCATATGTGTGAATACTTTGGAGCATTCACACAATAATAATAATAATAAGAAGAAGAAATAGAGGAATTTTGGTGTAGAAAACCAAAGGTGTGAATGCTTTGGAGCATTTACACAATACGAATAATAAGAATAACAATAAATAGAGGAATTTTGGTGTAGAAAACCATATGCGTGAATGCTTTGGAGCATTCACACAATAATAACATTAAGAAGAAGAAGAAATAGATGATTTTTGGTGTAGAAAACCATATGTGAGAATGCTTTGGAGCATTCACACACTAAACATAAGAAGAAGAAGAATAAATACAGGAATTTTGGTGTAGAAAACCTTAAGTGTGAATACTTTGGAGCATTCACACAATAATAATAAGAATAAGAATAAATAGATTAATATTGGTGTAGAAATCCATATGTGTGAATACTTTGGAGCATTCACTCAATAATAATAATAATAAGAAATAGAGGAATTTTGGTTTAGAAAACCATATGTGTGAATGCTTTGGAGCATTCACACAATAATAATAATAAGAAGAAGAATAAATAGAGGAATTTTGGTATAGAAATCCATATGTGTGAATGCTTTGGAGCATTCACACAATAATAAGAATAAGAATAAGAATAAATAGAGGAATTTTGGTGTAGAAATCCCTATGTGTGAATGCTTTGGAGCATTCACACAGTAACTTGATCTTAAAGTAAGAAAGTCGATCAGACCTAAATGGTACTTTACACCGCTGTTGCCATGGTAACCCTATCGACCATCTATTTTAGTGGTCCGTAATAGTGGTGAATCAGCCTCCACGCTTCTTGCGTTGTGTTAATTTATTTGAGTGTTGCCTTAAAGGCCATCACGCTGTGCAGGAGTGAGCACGTGCAGGCCAAGCCCTGCTTTAATGTGGCATGTTGTCATACCACCAGAATTACCGTTCCCATTAAACTATTAGGTGCAGCCTCCATGTCTTTTGTTGGCAAAAGAAAACCAACAGTGTTGACACTCGACAGTCCTCGCCAAAACAACCACGTAATCAGCTTTATTGTCACTCCCGTGCACCTGTGTCTTCCAGTTTGATGTTTGTTAAATAAATCATTATCCCATCAAGACGCTGCTATTTGCTCCACTCATCCTCGCACATTTGCTCTCCCCCACTTAACGCGTTCGCCGCCACTATCAAACGCTCGGTATTTTCCTTCCAAATTAATTATTCATATCAAGATAATTGCACGCCACCGCGCCTGCCTCGGCGTCCGTTTGTGTTGGCGAACCCGGCCGCGCAACTTTTAAATGGAAACGTGACTTCAAATGAGGGTAATCTTTCCAGTTCTGTGAAAATTGGGGTCCCGGCGGGTTCACGCTTAATTTGAAAATTAAAATAATCAATTTGTGCTCTTTAGATAAGTTGTGTAGTGATAATTAAGATTGGGTGGGTTCTATGGTGTGGAGAAAAAAAAAAATTCTGTAGCTTTTAAGTTGTTTTACTGCACATCAGTGAAACTCATCACCGCTTCCCTGGGAGAAAATGGTGGTGATGAAAAGCCTTTTCATTCGGTACAACAAAAGAGATGCTCAGTGTCGAGACTGTGGGAGGGCCTCGTTGCCACAATTTCACTGAAATGTGGCGATCATGCGAAGGGGTTGTTCATTTTTCTTCTTGTTTTTGTTTTGTAACCATGCTGTAGTTGCAATCAATTATGTCATTTTGTTCAGGCAGTAACAGTTGACCTTTGTGCTTCACAAATGTACCCAATGTTTTTAAGTGTTTTGTCGGGTTTCTTCATGCAATGCATCTCTTTGTATATTCTGGATGCACACAATAGGACAAACAGACACCATTTACACCAGGGGTCCTTTTTGACTCAGGGGCCACATTTCCGTTAAAATATTTTAACCGGGGGCCAGGCTATCTATTTGTGTTAGTGTATATAAATATATATATATATATATATATATATATATATATAAATAATTATATATATATAATTATATATATATATATATATATATATATATATATATATATATATATATATATATATATATATATATATAATTATTATTATATATGTGTATGTACATACATGCATACACATATATACCTGTATATGTAAATACATACAAACACACACATACATACATACACACATATATATGTACATACATACATACATACATACATACATCCATCCATCTTCTTCCGCTTATCCGAGGTCGGGTCGCGGGGGCTGCAGCTTAAGCAGGGAAGCCCAGACTTCCCTCTCCCCAGCCACTTCGTCCAGCTCCTCCCGGGGGATCCCGAGGCGTTCCCAGGCCAGCCGGGAGAGATAGTCTTCCCAGCGTGTCCTGGGTCTTCCCCGTGGCCTCCTACCGGTCGGACGTGCCCGAAACACCTTCCTAGGGAGGCGTTTTGGTGGCATCCTGA